>NW_017671210.1:207790-227026 GCF_001879085.1 Nicotiana attenuata | reverse complement strand
TTTTTAAATTATTTTATAATAAAAAGCAAAAAAAAAAAAAGTTACCTATAAAAAAACGAAAAAAGAGAAGAAAAACTACCCATTCAAATCGGGAAGTAGTTTCAAGTTGGAGTTTTAAAATAATTTTAAAATAAAAAACAAAATTAAAAATTAAAAATCTATATCTATCTATCTATATATTATTAAAAGAAGAGGAAAAAGCCCTCTCCTTAAGCCAAGTGGCAGCCTAAAAAAATGACACATGGCACAATTGGTTACTAATTAGTTATTAGTTTATAATTAGTTATTGGTTACTTATTTTTGAATTTAAATACATATAAAACAAAAATAATAAAATACAATAAAAACAACCATATATATTAATTGGTTACTTTATTTGGATTAATAAATATAGATATCTTATAATAAAATATAAAAAAAAAAATGAAAAGTAAATATATATAAAAAATAACTACACATTCAAATTGGGTGGGAGTAGTTTCAAGTTTGAGTTTTTAAATTATTTTATAATAAAAAGCAAAAAAAAATTACCTGTGAAAAAACGAAAAAAGAGAAGAAAAACTACCCATTCAAATCGGGAAGTAGTTTCAAGTTGGAGTTTTAAAATAATTTTAAAATAAAAAACAAAATTAAATAAAATAATAAATTACTAATACAAATTGGGGAATAGTTTCAAATTGGAGTTTTAAAATTATTTTAAAATAAAAAAATAAAAAATCTATTTATATATATAATATTATATAACATAATATATATATTATATAATATATAATATATAATATAGGAAAGTCAAAGAAATCTATATCTATATATATATAATAGGAGAGGCAAAGAAATGTTATAATGACAAGTGTCATAATTTCTATTAACAATATAATTATACTAAATATTGGATAATATGATAAATAAAAATNTATATATATCTTATATATAATATCCTAATAGTATCTTTTATAGTTTTGTATTTTTTATTTGAATTGAAAGTTTCTTTATTTTTTTATTTTGGTTTTTATTTTAAAATAATTTTAAAATTCCAACTTGAAACCACACCCCAATTTGAATTGGCAATATTTTATTTTTTTTATTTTAAAATAATTTTAAAACTCCAAATTGAAATTATTCCCCAACTTGAATAGGTAGCTTTTTTTTAATTCATATTTTCATTTTTTATTCTGGCTAATTATAAGATATCTATCTATATAGTATTAAAAGGAGAGATAAAAGCCCTCTCCTTAGCCCTCTCCTTAAGCTAAGTGGCAGCCTAAAAAAACCACATGGAATAAGTAGTTAATAACTAGTTATTTAGTTAATAATAAGTCATTGGTTATTTTTTTTAATTAAAATATCTATAAAGTAATAAAAATAATATTTTATCATCAAAAACGAAAATTAAAAAAACTATCCATTCAAATTGGAAAGTAGTTTCAAGTTGGAGTTTTTAAATTATTTTAAAATAAATAAGTATATCTATATATTATTAAAAGGAGAGGAAAAAGCCCTCTCCTTAAGCCAAGTGGCAGCCTAAAAAAATGACACATGGCACAATTGGTTACTAATTAGTTATTAGTTTATAATTAGTTATTGGTTACTTATTTTTGAATTTAAATACATATAAAAATAAAATAATAAAATACAATAAAAAACTACCATATATATTAATTGGTTACTTTATTTGGATTAATAAATATAGATATCTTATAATTAAATAAAATAAGAAAAATGAAAAATAAATATATAAAAAATAACTACCCATTCAAATTGGGTGGGAGTAGTTTCAAGTTTGAGTTTTTAAATTATTTTAAAATAAAAAGCAAAAAAAAAATTACCTATAAAAAAAACGAAAAAAGAATAGGATAATCAAATAATTATGATAATCTCAAATGTAACATCGAAAAATTAACAAGTGACAAATATTTTTTTAATATTGACCGCGCATCGCGCGGGTACGACTACTAGTATATTATTAAAAGGAGAGGAAAAAGCCCTCTCCTTAAGCCAAGTGGAGGCGTAGAAAAAAGCCACATATTAATAATTGGTTATTTAGTTAATAATTAGTTATTGGTTATAATTTTTTAATCTAAATATTTATAAATAATAAAATAAAATATTTTATAATAAAAAACAAAAATTTTAAAAAAAACTATCCATTCAAATTGGAAAGTAGTTTCAAGTTGAAATTTTAAAATTATTTTAAACTAAAAGAGTAAAATTACAAAAAAAATGCCAATTTAAAATGTCTTTTTTTGATAATTTTTTTTCTTTTTAAAAATAAAAAGTTTATTTATTCAATAAATATTATTGAGAATCTATATAGGAGAGAAAACACCCCTCTCCTTAAGCCAAGTGGCAGCCTTGAAAAAAGCTACATGGAATAAGTAGTTAATAATTAGTTATTTTTTTTGTCAAATTAAAAAAAATTTATTCAACCAATTTTGTATATTTACCTCCACTAGTTCCATTTGGACTCAAGAACTAGTCATCTCTATTTCTATTTATCTAAGAGTATTGACTTTTGTGTTTTCAACCAAAATATCTACCCTTAGCTAGGATAACTATTTAATCCATCTAATATCTTCCTCTAATTCTTGTAATTCTGTCCTCCGATGTGTAGTTGGAGACTAATTTCTCTAAGTCTCTGATGACTCTCCTTCCTTTCATTCTGAAATCTTCTGGCATTTCGTTCACTCCATATATGGTAGACTGTTGCAGCAAAAAGCCATGCCAGTACCTGTGGCTCTGCTTCCTCGACACCTCTTAGACATCCAGTGTACTTCCTCATTCCATGCCTTAGGAAGTCTGTTTTCACCCATCCACCTTAGTAAAGAAGTCGAGATATATCTTGCATAGTTGCATTCAAAGAACAGATGAGCTAATGATTCTGTAACTCTCATGGAACATAAGACACAATCCTTTGGAACATTTATTCCCCATTTCTCTAGTCTGTCTACAGTTGCAAGTCTCTGTCTAATGGCTAACCACAAGATAAATTGGTGTCTAGGTAACTGCCTTGCCCCCATAGTGAGATTTTTCCAATGTACCTTCGGATATTGTGGTTGAAAAGATAGATAAGCTTTCTTGATGCTGAAACCATCACACTTGCTTTATTTTCCAAATTCCACCTTGTAGTCTCTGTTTTCAAACCAACTTCTTGCATCAGATATTTTTCTCACAAGCCAGCAAGCTTGTGATGGAGTTTTCATAGTAACTATATCCTTGTTCTTTATATAGTAACCATGTATCCATTGCACCCATAGGGATTCCTTCCTTGAAGTTACTGCCCGTAGCAGCTTACATATAGTTGCTCTATTCCACAAAAAAGTCTATTAACTTTAGACCCCCTGCTTCCCTTGGCATACATAGTGATTCCCATGAGATTAGTGCTTTCCTAGATGCTTCACAGCTTCCAGTCCACAAAAAGGTTCTGCAGATGCTTGTGACAAGTTGTATAACCTTCTTAGGTAGGACAAAGATTTGAGCCCAATACGTTTGCATTTCAAATAAAACACTCTTAATCAATTGTACCCTTCCACTATAAGACAGGAATTTAGTAGTCCAGCATCTAATCCTTGATATCATTCTCTCCACAATTGGCATACATTGTTGGACAGTTATCTTCTTGGATGAGAGTGGAACTCCCAGGTATTTGAATGGCAGTTCTCCTGGTACAAAGTGCATTTCATTCAGAATCTGCTCCTTCAGTTCTTGAGAAATCCCAGCAATGTATAATGAACTCTTATCCAAATTTGCCTTCAATCCAGACACACTAGAGAAGTGATTGAAACCTTGAAGCATTAGTTGTAAGGATGTTCTATCAGCCTTGCAACACATGAGTAAGTCATCAGCAAAGCATATATGCACTAGCTTCAGTTTACTGCATCTAGGGTGATAGTTGAAGTCCGGGTTATACTGCAACTGTTTTAGAGATCTGTTAAGATACTCCATGATCAGGACAAATAGATACAGGGACATGGGATCACCCTGTCTCAATCCTTTCCTTGCCACAAACTTTGGAGTAATTCCACCACTTAATAAGATGGCATAGCTCATAGTAGTTACACACTCCATAATCCACCCAACAAATTTTCCAAGGAACCCGAATTCTAGCAAGACAGTTCTAAGGAAGTTCCATTCGATTGAGTCATAGGCCTTTCTGATATCAACTTTTACACTGCACCTAGGAGAAACTCCCTTCTGCGTATAACCTTTTACCAGCTCATGTGCAACAATGACAATGTCTAGAATACTCCTTCCTGCTATGAATGCTGACTGTGAGGCTCCAACAATTATGTCTACTACTGACTAGAGTCTGGCAGTGAGAATTCTTGCTATCAACTTATACATAGTTGTACAGCATGCTATGGGCCTATATTCCTTCACATATGTAGGGTTGGTTACTTTTCGCAATAGGGTGAGAGTGGTGCAATTTGCTTCTTTCAGTATTTTCCCAGAGTCAAAGAACTGGAGAACAACCATGCTCACCTACCCCCCTATTACATACCAATATTCTTTGAAAAATTCTGCGTTAAATCCCTCCACCCCTGGCGTTAAATTCAAGAGTACTGCTGTCACGACCCAAATTCCCTAAAGGTCGTGATAGCGTCGGACGTCACTGTCAGGCAAGCCAATCAAATACTTAATTAAATCCTTATTTTAATACTCTTGAAATCTACGTTTTTTCCTTCAAATTTATCATTTTAAAAAGATAATCGTCTTAAATTAAATAATAAGCAGTCGATATAAAATACTTTACGACCATCCCAGAACCCGGTGTCACAAGTGCATGAGCAATTTCTAAGAATAATCGAATAAAGTACAACAACTGTCCGAAATACAATTGGACAAAAAATAAATAAAATCCTGAGAGAGACTACACTAGCTGCGGGTCGCCTCGAGAAAATACAGCTCACCTAGTCTCCGTGTCAACCATGCTGCTACGCCTGCTAAGCCATTAGTGGCGCATGTGCATGTGCAATAAAAATGCACAGAAGTGTAGTATGAGTACAAAAATAACGTGTACTCAGTAAGTATCCCGCCTAATTTTGAAGAAGTAGAGACGAGATGGCAACTCCGACACTTACTAAAGGTCCAGTAATAATATTATTAATGCGATGACTCACGGATTCATTAAGAATAACAGTAAAAATTCAGATGAGTCACTAAACAGGTGAAAGTTCCTTTTTATTTAAAATCTCCAGATTCATAATCCATTATTTGACAATTTTCTCAAGTCGGGGAAAGCAGATATTAGTATCAACAACTATCACAGCAAGCAATACAAGCATGCGCAACTCATGCCGAGGACGTACGGCCCGATCCAACAATATTTAAACTGTGCACTGCCAGAGGGTCGAATGGCGCGAACCATAGATGCATCTATTTAATCTACCGAGGCGTTCGGCCCGTTCCACAATATATAAACACATTCAAACAGTCAATAAGAACTCATCAGGGAGCAATTTATCCAAGGAAAAACCAATTTCTTTTAACAATTCGAGAAGATGAAGGTAAATACTTTAGAAATTCATTTACTAACTCAACGTGATTTAAACAATTCAAACTGTCAATAAGATTACAAATATTCCAAGAATAACATGCTTTTGGGTCCTAGACTACCCAGACTTAAACATAATAGTAGCTACGCACGGACTCTCGTCACCTCGTACGTACGTAGCCCCCACAAATAGGAGCACATAACCAATTAACTCACCTATATGGACAATTCCCTCTTACAAGGTTAGAAAGGAGACTCACCTCACTCCGAAGATCCATAACCGGCCTTCCACACCCTTCCGAAAACTCAAATTGATGCACAACGCTCCAAAACTAGCCAATAGTTATGAAAATTCATTAATATACGATAAACTACTCATATTAACCCAGTTTATAACAATTCCTAACACCGATCGGAAAGTTGACAAAAATGCCCTCGGGCCCACGTGCCCGGATTTCCAAGATTCTCGAAGAATAAGTTTACCCGTAGCCTCACGAACTCAAATATATAATTTTCTCTTAATTTCATACCCAAAATCATGGTCAAATTCCAAGAATATAAATTTCTAGGTCTTTCCACCAAAACCCCAAATTTCTACCAATTTACATGCCAAAATCTATACATAATCGATGTATTTAACTCAAGATGGATGGGATTAGCTTACCTTATCGTTGATGATGAAAATCCCACTTGAAGCTCTCTCAAAAATCGCCCAAGCCAAGAAAATATGAGAGAAAATGGCCGAAACCCGATTTTTAAAACACCTCTCTGCCTCCAGCACTTTCCGCACCTGCGGTCCCTTGACCGCTTCTGCGGTTCCGCAGGTGCGAGCCAACCCACTGCTTCTGCGGTTTCCTCCAGGCCTCTTACTTCCGCATCTGCGCTTCACCTACCGTAGGTGCGGTCCTGCATCTGCGGCGAAATTACCGCATCTGCGGTCCCAGCTGGCCTGCCCCTTTCCGCTTCTACGACTTGACCACCGCAGGTGCGGTCCCGCTTCTATGGCTTCTTGACCGCATCTGAGGTCCCTTCCCTCCTGATCCAAACCGCATCTGCGGCTCCTCTGGCCACTTCTGCGCCTCCGCACTTGCGGCCCATGTCTCGCAGGTGCGGTTATTGTCACACCTCCTTTTTCGCTTACTACACCCCGTGAAGGGTATAATCAAAGGAGTTTTTCCAATTAAAGGACAATCGAAACGGGATTCATTTATTAAGAGATTCAGAGTCGCCACTTGGGAGATTTATGGTGTCCCAAGTCACCGGTTTGAATCCCGAATCGAGGAAAGGGTTTGACTCTATTTAACAGTCGCGAACCAAAAATCCGGGTAAGGAATTCTGTTAACCCGGGAGAAGGGGTTAGGCACTCCCGAGTTCCATGGTTCTAGCACGGTCGCTCAACTGCTATATTTGGTTAAAGTCTGATTTTAATACATGTTCCTATTGCAATTTTAGAATTGTTTAACCGCTTTTAATTAGTTTTTATGAAAGTGAACGTCGTTTAAGAGCGTGTTTTTTGGATCACGTCACATGAAATGCACCCGGATCCTTGACACCTCTTATTCAACGTTTTGGGATTTGGATTTGGGTCGCATGAAATGCACACCCGTATTTAAGAAGGTAAAATTATTAAAAGCGCGCCTAAAGTGGCTAGCGTCTTGTTAACTTTGCGGGAGGCCATGAAAATTCGCTAAATGGTACGCCCCGAATTTCTAATATATTATTAATAAAGCAATTAATGAGGGCCCCGCAATTTGTGATTTTATTTATTTTACTTGATGTACAATCCAAAACATGAAACTCATCACATCAGAAACCCAAACTGGTCCAAATGTCCAGCAATTCTAGTATAGAAACGTGAAGGGAAAAAAAATAACAAAATTACAAGGAAAAGTACTACCATATACACCAAAATGGTAACATAGTAAGAATCAAGTCATAAGCTGCAACAGTATATATATAAGGAGCTTCAGAAAAATAACAACAAATTCTATATATCACACAAGAGTTGAAAGAATTAAAAGTTTGCTTTACAAAACCTGATTTTCAAAGAACTATAATTTTCGGAAGAAACCATTTATGGAGGAAATACATTGGTTCTCAAACTATTGTGGCCAGCAGGCAAAATCATCCACACGTTGAACACCAACGCATATACAAATTCATACATTTAATTTGCACAAGTAGCTATTAAGGCCTCAACTACTAAAGGCTCCTTTTTTTGACAGCATGAAGCTTCACAATTTGAACAAACCACTAACAGAACTTGAGAGTCTCACAAACGAGCACACACATACAGGCATTTCACAATTTGATTGAGGTGACTGCGTTTAGTATTGCCAAAATCAGTGGACTAACCTCATAGATCCATCCTCATCTATACATTCAGAGAAAACACTTCAAACATACTCAAATAATATCTAGACAAGCTTAAGACTTCATCAATTGCTATTCAAATTTGCATTGCAAGAGTCCGAAGGTTAGCTCCAGCACATATGCTTCTTGACTTCTTCAAATCAATTAACAATTACAACAAATACTCGATTAAGAATTACAACAAACCTAACCACAAAGTGTTCAACAATATGATACTTTTACTGTTAACGAGCTTAGTTCAAGTAAATAAAAATCAGCCTGTCAAGCAATTCCAATTTTGATACAAACTCCATAGATCCGGTGGATGAACACAAGGAATTCGAAAAAAAAATTTGAACACATTCATAGAGTCAACAATCCAAATATTCATCTATATTCAAAAGAGGATTTCGGGTAAATGTATACATACCTAAACATCTGAAAATCAACAGAAGACAACCAGCAAAGGTTTGACATAAGAGGTGAAATCCAGCAAGAGAAACAACAACAGTCCAGCGATCAAACGAGCTCGACTTGGCAGCAACGGGCAGCAATTCAATCGCTTCAAATTCGTAGAAATTATGAAGCTAAGACCAGAAACTGAGAATAGCCATGAAATCCTTTTTTATTTCTGTTTTCGTTTCATATTTTGGATTTTTTTTTTAAAATCTCAGTTCTGGATTTGATTCTAGATTTTATGCTCCTAAGTTGTAAATTGTGTGAATGAGATCAGAGAGGGCGTATGCGTGAGAGGAAGAGGGAATCGACCCTGATTTTTTAGGCCAGGGGAAGAAGAAGTTCAAATGGGGAAAAAAGGGAGCTCCATGCGTCGCTCCTCTGTATTTTTCCAGAGAGGGGATCTCCGGATATTTTCTAGGTATTCCCAAGTGTAGGTGTATTTAGGGATTTGGTACTATTATATAGGGTAGGGATTAGGTTAGGGGTATGGGCCTAGGAATTATGGGCTTGAGAATTATGGGCTAGGTAAGAAAATTTGGGTTTAATTTGGGTACAAGAACAAGCTCAATATCCAATTAAATCTTTTCTTCAAATTCTTTTTCTTATCTTTCTTTTTCTTTTTCTTTAATTAAAAAAAATCCTAAAATTAAAATCCTAGGTTATCTAAAAATATGAAATTAAACTAATTAACTAATTACAAAAATTATAAAAGCTACTTAATCCTAAATTAAAAGACCAAAAAATCAATAAAAGGAAAAAGTGTAAAAATGAAGCATTTTTTGTGATTTTCGGATTTTTATAAAGCAAATAATTACCGATTAATTCTAAAATGTAAAAAAACAAATCCTAAATGCCATGCATGATATTTTTGGTATTTTTCATGATTTAAATAAAACTCAAACATGCACAAAAATGCAAATAATTAAATAAAATTCTACAAAAATGGCCGATAATTAACAAAAATCTATTTTCTTGGGATTTTACAGGAGTATTTCGTATAGGGAAAATATCACGTGCTTACAGCTGCCCCTCTTTGCTCGGAAACATGAAGAGTTTTCGGGCAAAGATAAAGTGAGCAATATGAGGGATTTTTGCCCGTTTGAGACTCCATGAGAAGCATTTTTGAAAAAGTTTGACCAAACCTTGCTTCAGAGGTTGCCTACATATCCTTGGCTATAAAGGAATCAGGTCAGTGTAGTTCTGGAAGTTTTGGTAGCTGGGACTACCGGGAAGCTGTGATTCACTGTTGCCGCTGCTGCTGCTACTGCTTACTGAACCCCCTTATTACACCATGTCAAAAATAAAAAAAAACTAGACTAAGCTATGAGCTATGAATTTCAAAAAGATCCTATCTATATCTTCAAATTTGATCTTGTATTTCTTGTTGCCTTGTTGTATTGTATTCTCCCCGGCGACATCCTTTTGTTGCTGCCTTGAATTGTGATCTGAGATGTTTTGCCCTTTCTCCAGGTGGCTGCCTGACTGCTGACTACACTTTGAGATGTTTTCCTTTCTCCGGGTGATGCTTGACCGCTGAACTCGAATGTATTCCCTGCTCTCCAGGCGGGTTCCTGATTGCTGTATTGAACGGTATTCCTCTGTTCTTCAGGCGGGCTCCTGATTGCTGAAACTTGAAATGTATGCCTCTGTTCTCCAGGCGGGCTCCTGATTTCAACAAAATAGACAAAAACAAAGAAAATCTCTTGCCCCAGTTTGGTGACTGGGCATCATATTACCAGACATTAATAAGAATTTGAAAACTAAAACTTGAATTGTAATACCTCTGTTCTCCAGGCGGGCTCCTGACTGCTGAAACTTGAAATGTATGCCTCTGTTCTCCAGGCGGGCTCCTGACTGCTGAAACTTGAAATGTATGCCTCTGTTCTCCAGGCGGGCTCCTGACTTCAACAAAAATAGACAAAACAAAGAAAATCTCTTGCCCCAGTTTGGTGACTGGGCATCATATTACCAGATATTAATAAGAATTTGAAAACTAAAACTTGAATTGTAATACCTCTGTTCTCCAGGCGGGCTCCTGACTGCTGAAACTTGAATTGTAATACCTCTGTTCTCCAGGCGGGCTCCTGACTGCTGAAACTTGATGTATGCCTCTGTTCCCAGGCGGGCCTGACTGCTGAAACTTGAAATGTGTGCCTCTGTTCTC
Organism: Nicotiana attenuata; assembly: GCF_001879085.1. Lineage (NCBI taxonomy): Eukaryota > Viridiplantae > Streptophyta > Magnoliopsida > Solanales > Solanaceae > Nicotiana > Nicotiana attenuata. The sequence goes on along the minus strand of NW_017671210.1, from coordinate 216,560 downwards.
TAGGCGGGCTCCTGACTTCATCAAAATAGACAAAAACAAGAAAATCTCTTGCCCCAGTTTGGTGACTGGGCATCATATTACCAGATATTAATAAGAATTTGAAAACTAAAACTTGAATTGTAATACCTCTGTTCTCCAGGCGGGCTCCTGACTGCTGAAACTTGAATTGTAATATCACTGTTCTCCAGGCGGGCTCCTGACTGCTGAAACTTGAAATGTATGCCTCTGTTCTCCAGGCGGGCTCCTGACTGCTGAAACTTGAAATGTATTCCCTTGTTCTCCAGGTGGGCTCCTGATTGCTGAAGCTTGAAAAGTATTCCCTGTTTCTCCAGGTGGGCTCCTGACTGCTGCAAAACAAACAAAGAAAATTTTCTGCCCCAGTTTGGTGGCTGGGTACAGTATGTTATTAGATATAAAAAATTAAAAGGTAAAATTGAATTGCACTTCCCTTGTTCTCCAGGTGGGCTCCTGACTGCTGAAACTTGAAAAGTATTCCCTTGTTCTCCAGGTGGGCTCCTGATTGCTGAAGCTTGAAAAGTATTCCCTTGTTCTCCAGGTGGGCTCCTGACTGCAACAAAATAAAAACAAAGAAAACTTTTTGCCCACAGCTTGGTGGCTGGGTACACGGGTAAGTGTTAAACTAATTATTTACCACATTATTATAAGAATTTGAAAGCTAAGTCCTATTATCCAGGGATGTCCTGACAATTTCCAATAATTATGAACCTAAGTTATATCCCCTAGAGGTATTACCCCCACTACATTGTTTTGTCTAAAAGGTCTTAAACTACTCCCCATTATCCAGGTGGGTCCTGACAACTTCTAGTTAAAAGTAATTTTAACCTAAGTTATATTACTGAAGGTACGACTCCCACTATATCTTGTTATCTAAACAAACTTTAAAGCTATGTCCATTATCCAGGAGGGTCCTGAAAACTCCTAATTGAATCCTATCTTAAATGTGCAAACTTTGAAACCAACTTATACTCCTATTTATGCTAAATTATGCTACTCATGATTTGTTTTGAAATTTAAACTAAGTCCCTTTTCCAGGAGGTCCTGAGAGTTTCCAGTCATACCTGTTTTTGGTCCTTGCTTTTTCCCTAAGGAGGGTTTTCCAAAACCAACGAAAACTTTCTGCCCCTGTTTCAATCAAAGAAAAAATCTTATCAGTTTAAAAATGTGGTGGTTGGTTTGTGGCCTTGAACTTTGAGGGTGATTGCCGCCTTTTCTTCCCATGATCGTTGATTCCATTTGAAGACCTTGCTTGTTTGGTGACTAACCACTTTCCTCTATCATCTTTACCATTGAAAATACCTCTTCTCCATTCAGACCCAACACCCTCTATCTGTTGCATTGCTCATGAACTGGCATCTACCCAACCTTTGTGTCTCGCATGAATCCCAAAGCACGTCCATTACCCCCACTCTGTGTATACGCTGTTCTTTCTTGACTTAACCACTGGCTTCGGCCTTAGGTCTGTTGCTCCTTCATTTTGGTTTCCATTCGACGACCTTACTCATTCCTTGACTAACCACTTTCCTTTGTAACCTTGACCTGGAAAACACCTCTTCTCATTCAGGCCCACTACCCTTTATCTGTTGCACCGCTTGTACTGACATTTACCGAACTTTTGTGTTTCACCTGGACTCCCAAGCATATTAATTGTTACCAACTCAGCGCGCATGTTGTTCGTTCCTGATTTGAATCAATGGCCTTGGCCTCGAGATCTATTGCTTCTTCACTTGCCATACTCCAACAATAACTTTGATCTCTGCTTGGAATACCTCGCTTGTCACTGGTTCACCAATCTTTTCACAGAAAATATCTTTGATCTGTTCACAAGTACCCTCCATCTTGTTTCATTGTTCATGAATTGATATGTACCAAATCCTTGTATTTTACACGAATCCCAAGGCATGTTGACTGTTATTAGCTCAATGCGCTTGTTCGATTTTTCCTGACTTATGACATTTTGATGTGCTACGCCAGACCCCGTTTTGTGCAATTGGAAAGCTGGTGGCAAATTTTGAAGTCATTTCTTACTTGTTCTGACCAGACATACTCAAGAAGAGGAAGTAAACAAAACAAAAGAACAAAGAGTAGAGGACAATGGAAGAGATGATTCCTAACAAGAAAACTACAAAGTAGAAACCTATCGGATGTGGACACCGACTCTGATGACCTTGACATGCACCTGCAGCCATATTCTGTTTAGCAAATCTGATGTTCAGCTCTTGTTGTACCTTTTCGCCGTGAAACTGGGCTTCAATGCTCCGCTTGCCCGATCTGAATCACAATCCTTTTTCGATTTGGTGCCCGTGGTTTTTCACCATCAAGCCTATCTCATTTTCGGTCTTTTTCTCAACTCACCATCGCCTTATGATGCCCGTGAAGGTTTTCACCAATAAGACTCTCTCATTTTTGATTCCCTCAGCTTTCGTCACCTTGCGGTACCCGTGAGGGTTTTCATTGAATAGGGCTCTCTCATTTTTCAATTTCCATCGTTTGGACCGGAGTGTTGCCCCTGATATGATTCACCTCTGCTCGCTTGACTTGGATCTCTCGAAGATTGATCAGAAGTCTTCCTTTGGACCGTAATGTGGGCTTTTGGATAGGTTTAGAAAAGAAAGGGTATTAAAGGCTCAAAACAATTTAGCGTGGGTTCAAAATTACAGCTTCCGAAATCAAATCTCTTGCAACAACCACAACTTCTGCCCCAGTTGTGAGCACGTGATTTTTGCCCTATACATGAATTACTCCAAAATTCAAACAAAATGATCTTTCTCTATTTTTACAATTTTTGTGAATTTTGTGTCATTTTTTGGTAATTGTTGCATTTTATCTGTGCATCTTAATTCGTATGAAAAATACAAAAAAAAAAAAACGCATTTGCATTTAGGATCTAATTTCATATTTTAGGATTAATTAAGGGTTAATTTGTTTTAGAACAAAATAGGAGGAAAATAACAAAAATGATACTTTTTTGCATTTTTAGTTTTAAATTGTATTAGTTTGCATTTTAATGAGGAATTATTAGGAAATCTAATTTTTGTGTAATTTGGTTGTGAGCTTTATTTTAGCATTTTTATAAGATCAGCAAAAGTAAAAAAATATACAAAATGAAAACATAAAGGCAAAATAAAAGAAATACAAAAAGAGGAAAAATTAGATAAAAGAAATAAAAGAAAAAAGCAATTTAAAAGAGGGTGCTTTAATAATACTCAGTTTGGGCCGTTTTGTTTACATTTTTACCCAGCCAAAGAATCCCAATCACCCTAATAGCAACCCAGCCCAATCCCCCGTCCGGTCCGACCCGTTTCATCAAATGGCAAATCTGGGCCGTCCATTGATCTCATCCGACGGTCCAGATCAGTTCAAGCAAATTACATAAAAATGTAATAAAACCTTCACAAACATCTGAGACCATATCCATCTTCCTCGTACCCTGTTCATCACCGCCACCCCCCGCCGTCCGCCGCCGGCCGAAAATCGTCTCCGCCGGCGGCCCACCTCCAAATGCTACCAAAATTACACCCTAGAACCACCTTTCTCTCATCTTTCCAACCCCCATCTTAGTTTGTCTCGAATCCCATCCAATCGCCTCGAATATCAGATCTAAACTTTTCCGGCCATGACGCAACTCCATCCAAACCACCCCAAATTAACACCACATAACCGCCTTTACCTCCTCTATCAAACCCCCCAAACCCCATCCCTCAAATTTGGCCGGAATCGCTCGAATATTAAATTTAAATTTTCCGGCCAAAATCCTAATTGCTCCAAAATGTTCCAAATTGATGCCCCATGGTCCCCTGGCCTTCCTCGTGACGAATTCAATGTCAACTCAAATCCCATTGGAGATCGTTCGATTTTTGAATCTGTAATTAATGAGTGAGTTCTCGTTCTTCTTTCTGGTTTCTTTGTTTATTTTCCTTCTTTTCTTGTTTAAATCCCTCTGTTAGTTCTGCTATCATGTTTGTTGGTGTCCAATTAATTTTCATTTTTAGCTTGGTTAATGATTGACTAGTTTGATTATTAGATTAGAGTTCATTTTATGTTGATTCAATACTAATTTTGTTAGGTTAATTTGATTTAAGTCTGTTTTAGGTATTAGTTTAAACCCTGCGTTGTTAATTTTTAATTAATTTTGTGTAGGCTTGACTGATTTTAATTTGTTATACAGTGTAGTCTAAGTTGTTAATCAGTGTGCTAGGGTGTAGTTTAATTTCGGTTATTTGGAGTAAATCAGTAGGTTTTTCTTTCGTTTAAGTAATTTTTTCTTAATGATAATTGATTCTGGTTTTGGTCTTTAATTTTGGTTCTCGTTTGAATTGTTGACTCGTTTAGTGAATTAGCTTAGTTTGGATTAACAATTCAGGTAGATTTAAGTTCCATGTTCTGAGTAATTAACTACAGTTACTGACTATGGTTAAGAGGGGCTGGGGTTAGTTAGCCTAGGTTAGTAATTTAAGGGTAAGGTCAGGGGTAAAGTAGGCATTGTACAGTAAAGGAATCTTGCAGTAACAGATTAAGAAGCCCCTAGAAGCTTCTAGGTGGGGTGAGAGCTGCAATTTCTGATTTTTGATAGCATTAACTTGAGAAACAAGTCACAACCTTAGGGACTAAATGGAAAATAAATGGGGACTAGGATGGAAAACTGAAAATCTGAAGTTGCACCTCTTGGTGCCTATAAAAGGCACGTCCAATGCCTTAATTCAGAAGTTTTTGGAGCCTTAAAAAATTCCCCCCAAAACTCTCTCTTTAGATCTGATCTAAAAGTTTGAATTCAAATTTTCTTCCTAGCTTTAGTTCTATACAGAAAACCAAAAATAGACAAAATTCAGTAAAAAATCCAAAAATATCACTGTTACATTGATTTTAAGATCTAAAATAGTTCAACTGCTCTGTTTCTGTTCCATACTTAGCTGTTCAAAGCCTCTGAAAGTGCTAGTGTTCATTTGGAGTGAGTTTTTGGTCGATTTGATTGCTGAAGAAGTGCTGCAGGTCCTAGCTCAAATTTCGATTGCATTTGAGTGTGTTCGAGTAATTTTGTGGTTAATCGTTTGGGTTTTGCTTGGTTTTGAACTTTTCATTGGTCATTGAATTGGTTACTGGCTGGTTGACTGTTGTGCATAGCTGTTGTTGCTGACTTGCTCGTCTTCTTCTCATTTCCAAATTCCAGGTATACATTTGGGCTGTCTCAATGCAGATTCTTATGTCCAACAAATGAAATGAAATTGAAGTTTCTGTTGTAGCTCCATTATTCTGTTAATTTCATTATGTTTTAAGCAATCATCTGTGATTTAGTTAATTATACACTATAATCAAACTGTGGATTGTATGCCTGGACTGTTTTCAAGTAACTTTGGACTTTTATAATAATCAATCTGTATTAGTTTGTTAATTAGCCTAAGGATCTTATGTTTGGTAATTAGTTAGACTGTCAAATATAGAATAGTATTAGCTGTAGTTAATCTAGCCTGCGTGTTCGTATAAACTTTTTTTTTATCAAATTGAATAACAACTCGAGCTGGGAATTATTCACTGGTTTTAGCTCGTTTAAATTTGTTCCTGTGTAGTTTGATTATTGAAATCGGTAGATTAACTGAAGCAGGAAGTAATTTCGAATTCACAAGTCACTTGAGTGCTGACTTAGTAATGTTAGCTATAACTAATTCAAAATAGTTAGTGTTAATACAATCACTTTTTAAACCTGTTTTCTTTCACCTTGTTAGCATCTGAGAATTCGACAGTAGGCCAGTAAGAAAAATAGATGGAGCTTGAAATTGAAATTCGAAGGATCAACATCTTATTAATTCGAGTAGTTGAGTTTTTTAAAAGGACACATAGATCGGGCCTTGATATTCGAACAGACGGCCCAGGTGTTGATATAATGGCCTATTCGATTGGACCTGGGCCACATTTGACATGGCTTATTCTTTATGCTCTCCTGAGTAATGATTTCCTTATGTGGATTATGTTCAAGGCCCGATCTGGCTAAGGGTCGAAATTCGTGATAATTTTAAACAATGATTAATTAGGACTTTTCCTTTTGTTTTAGGGACAAATAGAAATAGAAAATTATAAATTGCTCCCGGTTTGCCTTTTAATAATAAAACGAGATGAGCCTCGCTAAACAAAACAAATAAATTGCGGGGCCCTCGACAAATGTTTATACTAAAATACTTAGACTTCGGGATGGGCCGTTTAGCGAATTTCACGGCCTTCCCCAAAGATAATAACGCGATAGTCTCTTTAGGCACGCGATTTAAATAATTTTACCTTCCTAAAAGTGGGTGCACATTTATGTGACCCAAATCCAAATCTCAACGAAGTCGAAATGTGTTAACAATCACGGGTGCACTGGTGCGACGTGGTTCGAGGCGCATTTTCACGACGTTGCAATTCTTATTAAAAAATAAAAATAATAAAAGCGGTTTACTATTAAAAGCATAAGCTAGAACATGTTTTGAAATCAGATAAAATCAAATACAACAGTTGAGCGACCGTGCTAGAACCACGGAACCCGGGAATGCCTAACACCTTCTCCCGGGTTAACAGAATTCCTTACTCGGATTTCTGGTTCGCGGATTGTAACAGAGTCATAATTTCCTCGGATCGGGATTCAACCGGTGACTTGGGACACCATCAATCTCCCAAGTGGCGACTCTGAAATCTTAATAATTAAATCCCGTTCCGATTGTCCTTTAATTGGAAAAACTCCTTTACACCCTTACAGGTGTAGGAAAAAGGAGGTGTGACAGCTCTGGCGACTCTGCTGGGGATACAAACCCAGAAATTCGGTTCAGAGTTCAGAATTCGAGCTTAGATATATTGTTGTATTTGGCTTTATCTGATTTTCCTACATGTTTGGGACTAATATGTTGCGTTTTACCGCTTTGATATTATTTGAATTGTATATATAGAGTTGTTACGAAACCCTTTTCTTCTCATCTTCGGGGATGTGCTCACTGGTGGAGACTCCCTATTCTGTTAGTGTCATACCTTAAAATAAGAAAGAGGCCGGACAAGTTACAAAGCCGGATGGCCTTTTGGTTCCCGGTACGTAGCCCCCTCCTCGACTCGAGTTGACCGCTCGGGTACACAATCTAGAACCTATACCCAGGTTTTGAACCTAGAATAACTTGACCTCATGCCGGATCCCTAGTAGGAACGCTTATCTGCATCACGTGCATTTTGACTTAGGGGACTCAACACAGGGGTTGGGTCCGTCTAGGACAGGTGTACCCGGAATAATGGACCATCCTGATGCATCCTACTTGTGCATTTATCTGTTTTGGACTCGCATGCTGACCAGCTTTGAATATCTGGAAAAAATTGAAAAAAAAAACAAAAAGAGAAAAAGAGAAAAAGAGAAAATAGCAGTATAGNTAGATAAAGTATCTAAAAGAAATTGGATTCTATCTCCTTCGTTTTTTTTCTCCTCTCGTTCAACCGAATTTGAATACGGAATACATATTCGAAAGGTTAAATGGTTAATGTTGAAAGGCTCAAAAGTAGAATCCGAATCTAGGGGGTTGAAATAGACAAGATTCAGCTCAGATCCAAAGAAATAGAATCCGATATTCTCTCATTTCTTTGTCTTTTCTTTCATATTCGATTTCTTCATTCCGGATTTCTCCATTCCTTCCTATATGCCTTTCTAGAACCCGTCTAAGTAATGTGCGCAGTACAAAGTTCATGATGCAGAACTCATTTGGTTCATCCTATTGGTGTGACCCATCCGAAATAAGTATCTTCCAAATAAATGTGAGAATTCCAATGAATCCCTAATTGTCTTTTTTTGTTAGCCTATCGATAATTCCCTAAATTAGACCTGCTTAATCTAGAACAGAACGTGCAATCCTTGAATATCTGAAATTGTCTAAAAAGAGAAAAAGAGAAAATAGCAGTATAGAGAGTTAATTACCTATATTAGAAAAACCAATGTCCAAGTAGTGCCGAAATGCTGCCGGATTTTTGAGAAAACCAAAAGAAAAAAAAAGCGTTTTATATTCAAATTAGTTGTTTATTTGCCACTGAAAAAGAAAATATAAAAAAGAGTCTTGCTTTCAGAAATAGTGTATTTGCCAACAAAAACAAAACAAAAGAGTCTTGTTTTCAAAATAGGTAGGTTTATTTGCCCGAACTACGCAGGTTTGATTCTCACCGGATGTGAGATACGTAGGCAACCCTCATCGGGTCCAACCACTCCTTTGCAAATAGCCAAAAAATGTCAATTTTTTTTTTTTGTCATAAATAAATCAGGTGATGCCGTTTTGTCAAAATAGCCGAATGTCCCCAAATGGGTGTCAGAAGGCTGTTTGTGCAAAAACGGCCCTCTTGAGTCATTTCCCAACGGTTAGCGGGTATAGCCTTAAAGTCTTCTCTCCGAAGTGCTGAAAGGCCGTAACTGCAAAATCGGCCATTTGTTTTAAAATTGGAAGTTTGAACAGAAATTGTGTCAGTTTTTCTCTCTTAGGTCAAAATAAGTGATTAAATCACCTTAATAAATGTGCAGGATGAGCACGACTCAAAATGAACTATTTTCAATCATGCATAAGATCCCTTTGGAGTTACATCTTGGTGGAACGATTTAGGCGGAGAGGGGCAAGATGTAGTCAAGAAACATTTGAAAGGGCTTACCGGTTTGCTAGATATTGTGCCTCGGGGAGATATTATCAGAGCATTGGTTACATATTGGGACCCAGCACATAACGTGTTCCATTTTTCGGACTTTGAGCTTACCCCGACATTAGAGGAAATA
>NW_017671210.1:197242-207766 GCF_001879085.1 Nicotiana attenuata | reverse complement strand
GGTTCCGTTGAGGCACAAATACTGGTTGCCCCCCAGAGTTATAGCCGTGCACAGATTTCTAGACTCTTTGAAGATAGTCAGAACCGTCCATAACACAGATCTGGCAAATGACTTTTGTACTCTAAACTTCATATATCATCGATATGGCCACATCGGGGGGTTCAACAACCCAGAAAGCAAGATATGTAGCAAAGGAAATCGCCAGAAGTGGGAGGAGCATCGACGCTTCGCTTTTATGGTGGTTTTCCTGGGGCTCTTAGTATTTCCAAGGAAGGACGGGAACATTGACATAAAAATAGTTGGGGTCGTCAGCACGTTAATTACTCAAGCCAAAAGTACTCTTGCACCTATGATATTGGCCGACATCTTCCGTGCTCTCACAGCCTGCAAGGCCGGGGAAGCTTTCTTCGAGGGGTGCAGTCTATTGTTACAAATGTGGATGATCGAGCATCTGTGTCATCGTCCTCAGTTCTTGAGCTATGGGTCTCCAGAGAAAACCTGCATAGAAGAGTTTTACACAAGGATTAAAGGGGTCAAATTGCCAGAAGGATTCACGGGATGGACAACATATTTTCGGTCCCTCACTGCTAGCCAAATAGAGTGGACACTTGGATGGTTACCCGTTGATGAAATCGTATATATGCCGGCAGCCCGACCACATTTCCTTCTGATGGGGCTTAGAAGCATTTAGCCTTACGCCCCGTATCGAGTGTTGAGACAGCTGGGGAGATGCCAGATAGTAGCCAAGGATGATGATCTTAGTTTGCAAGTGGTTGAGATTGGCCCTGATGGCCAGTTTCCTGAAGCAATGGTCCGCCAAGTCTGGAGCGAATGTCAATATTTGGCGGCAAATACTTGTGTTCGGGATCGAGCCAAAGGAGAAGTGTCTCCTGATTATCATGTTGGTATAGAAGGGACGTTGCATTCGGAAGACCGGCCAAAAGACCTCACCTCCAGGAATTTGCCGAATCATCGCAAGAACAGTGGGCCTGGTTAGCTAAAGAAAATGAGTACAGGGCCCACATAGGAGCATTGTTAAAACAGGTCCAAGACCTCCAATTTGAAAATAGCTTGCAAGCCGCGGCTGATGAAGGTGAGAGAAAACAATTGGCCAAAGAGAATGAAGCCTTACGAGCCCAAATCCAAAAAATGAAGTCAGAGGCCGACAACCCTGTCAGAAGTGCCAAAGATACAAAGCTTATAGAAAATCTAAGGCAAAAAGTAAATGACTACAGTTTTGACCTCAACAAAGCGGAAAAGGAATTAGCTGGGGTTCGGAAACAACTGGCTAAAAACGCGGCAGAACGGGCCCGCATGGTTAAACAGTTGAAAGAAGAATACGACAATGAGGTCACAGGATTAAAGAAAAAGGTCATTGCCACAGAGAACAGAATCATCAAACAGGCAAAAGAATTCAAAGTCGAAAGAGCGCATTGTTACATGGCATTGGCACAATTAGAAATGGACTTGCAACAACTCCGGGAACAAAACCAGGCAGCTGAGCAAACTTTGGAAGCTAGGACCCAACAGATAGGGCGGTTGCTTCAAGAAAAAGGCAGAATCAGAGAGAGAATCTTAACCGTTGCTCATTCTATTACCAGGAAATGCCAAATGTGCTCTACATGACCCGGACCACCTTCTTTGCATCAGTAATGATATTTGTGAAGCAAATAATGATTGACCTGGACAGACTTCAAGGGGAACTTGCATATAGGCCCGCGGCGAGACCGAACGATGTCCCGCGGGCACCAGGAGCTTTAATGTATTCATGATCGTCTTTTGAGTCTGTATTTCTAGAGTTTGCCATTTGAGTCCGTATTTCCGTTTCTGTTGGAGTCTGTATTTCCTTTCATTTAAAGTCAGTCAGTTGTTAGTTGTTTAATCTGTTAGTTTTGAGTCTTTGTAATAGACATATTTGCTATCAATAAAATTGAAAATCCCAAAAAAAATATTTTGCTTCTACTTTACATTTATTCTCCAAGAACTACGCTTGGTCTGATTCATGCGGGTACGTAGGCAATCTCCATAGGATTCGACCGTAACTAAATAAAAAAAAGAAGGAAAAATAAGAAAAGAATGAAAGGAAAGAGGTGAAAAACAAGAAAGGAAAGAAAAACAAAGGAGGGAAGGAAAATAAGGAACCAAACAAAAGCAAACAAGAGAAAATAAAAAGGGAATAAAGGAAAGAAAAGAGCGGGAAAAACAATTTTGAGGAAAGGAGAAAATAGGAACAAGGAAAAACCAAGGCAAAAGAAAAAACAAAAGAAAAGAGGGAAAAATAAGAAAGAAAAGCAAAAGCAAAGAGGGAAAGACAAGAAGCAAACAATGGAAAACACGAGGGAAGAATGAGAGGAAAGGCATGGCAAATGAAAAGGCCGGGATGACGCATGCGACCGATCAAAAGCATAATAGGAACTGTTAACTGCCTAGGTGCATTCACTCCCTAAATGTGCGGGTACCAATATGTTAAATACCCTAACGCTAACGTGATGGTTTCCTTTTGTCATGTCATTCCAGAAAGGTGGTTGGTTTGTGGTTTGAAAGTGGTAACTCTTCTTTATGACACGAGGACAAAAGGCAATGGCAAACAACAAAAGAACTGAGTTGGTTGATATCGGTACTCGACAACAGTTGGTGGAACGAGATAATGGGTTGGTCGAAGAGGTGCGGATGCTGAGACAACGCATGACAGACATGTATCAAGCCTGGATGACTGGAAAGGCGCCATCCCCGCCACCACCAATTTTCCCGAACACTACCCTTACCCAAACTCCCAACATAATACCAGATGATCCTCCATATTCTCCGGATACACCCGCTTATCACACTCGCCCCAACTACCCTAGTAGCTCCATCGCTCATACTGCAGTCACTTCTCCCAATATTGCCCTCCTGCTTTATCCGTTACCCCAGACAATGAATACCCACCCAAAGCGCGTAATGCCCAATTTCACCCTCCAGAGGTTGGCCACAGGGGCCTTGATCCATACAAGAAGAGCTCCCGGGATGAGCAGATTCATGGTAGAAATGAAAGGGTTACGGGAAGAGCAGGGCGAGATGAGGTACCCAGGAAGTTGACAAGCACAGAATAGCCCTTAAGGGACAAGCGAAGAGTGGGAGGTCAGGGTAGCATGACTTGCAAGGGACTGATTGTGCCACATGACACCCACCTGCCCGCAGGATTCAAAGTACCAAACTTCAACTTGTATGATGGGCGTGGAGATCCGGTAGCCCACCTGAGGGTCTATTGCAACGAAATGAGGATTGTTGGAGAGAAAGATGACGTGATGATGGCATATTTCAGTGAAAGCCTAACTGGGGCAGCTTTGGACTGGCATGGTCGTCAAAATGTCGATGAGTGGCTTACATTGGGTGACATGTCTCAAGACTTTGTCCGGTGCTTTCAATGCAAATCAAGTGTTACCCCAGACCGCACCTCGCTATCTAAGATGGAAAAGAGGCTGGAGGAAAGCTTTAATGAGTTTGGGCTCAGATGGAGGGAGCAAGTTGCTCGAGTAAGTTCCCCGATCAGCGAAGAAGAAATGGTTAAGCTTTTTCTACAGGCCCAGGGACCCACCTACTACAGTCATTTGATCCCGGCCCTGGGTAAGCCTTTCAATGATGTGTTAAAAATGGGGGAGCTAGTGGAAGAAGGAATCAAGTCAGGCAAAATCGTGAGTTGTTCGAAAGCCATTCAGAACGTACCAGTAAGCTTGGTTGGAAGAAAGAGGAACGGAAAAGACGATCCGATAGGTTTTCCTGATCAACACTTCCATCCTCAACATCGTCCCCGTGGTTATCCTCGTGCATTATATGGCCCTCCCCGACGCTACCTCTCTCCACAGAAATCCCAAAATCGCACATCACAGTACCCAGCTCAAAATAATGCCCATCTACCCCCGCGAGCTTCCCAACAACACCCCAGATCAAATTTTTGGCCCAATCCAGCATTTAAGAATGAGAGGTTACGAAAGAAGAAAGCCTTCACTCCGTTAGGAGAATCATACGCCAGTCTGTTTCAGCGACTAAGGACATTGGACATGTTGAAGCCGATTCAGATAAAAATGCTGAACCCTCTCCCAAAGAAGTTTGATCCTTCTAAAAAGTGCGCATATTGCTCAGGTGCCCTGGGGCACGACATAGAGAAATGTTGGAATCTGAAGAATGCAATTCAAAAGCTTATTGATGCAGGCGACATCGTCGTGCAAAATCCAGATGCAACAAACACTGGCCAAGATCCATCTCCGGTGCACAATGAGACGCATATGGTGGGTATGATTGATTGTGAGAATGAGCCGGCAGAAGAAACCTAGAAGCAGTTTGCTCAGAACAACGTGATGAAGTCTTGTGAAAATTCCAGCAATCTTGGTGTGAAATTCAGTGGCTAAGACGCCGTACTTGGTAATTGGGAAGACGCTCCATCTCTTGGAGTTTTGGTGGTTTATTTTGTTGTCATTTCTGTTATTTCAGGGTTGTAATCCGGATATTGTCTTGTGACTCAAACCCTTCTGTCCTTTCATTTTGTCTTGTTTGTCTCGTCGTAGTAGCTTGTGTAGTGCTGTTTAGGTTTGTTCAAGGGTTGTAACTCTAGTCTAGTTTGCTTGTTTCGTTGTTTAAACCCTTTCACCGTCAGTCTAATGCAATTCTCTGTTTCCCGTCATTTCTAGTCATTTTATCTGGTTCCTTTCTCCTTTTGCAATTCTTTTCATGCTGGCTCTGGTGACATGACATGCACGCATAATTTTCAGCCTGGTTTTAAAAAGTCAGTTTAGTAATGAAGCAATAAAACAATGTTAAAGATGTTAAAGGAATTCAAGATTTTGAAATCTCTTCGAGCCCAAATTGTGTGAAACTGGGTTAGATAGAACATAAAGAAATACATTGAAATGCATCCTGCCGCATCAGGTTGAAGCCAAAGGCAAGTTTGCCCAATTACAGGGGCCGTTCGTGATAAGGAGAGTGAGAGTGTTGTCCAATGTTGCTTTTAGTTAACAGATGTAGAAGGCAAATATGTGGATATGGTTATCAGGTCTGGTACAATCAAAAGATATTACGAATGTTTTCCCTGTTTTGTTTAATTGCATTTGTTTGTACTTGGCATGTTTTGAAGATTGGAACGACGAAGGCATTTTGTTTTGCTATCTAAACACTTTATCCTTTGTTACCCCCTTTGAGCCTTATGTATTTTTTTTCATACCCCTCTTTTGGAATCAATGACAAAGTTCGTAAACACAAGCATGGAAAGTAAGTGAAGGAAAAGGAGAAGGGAACAGTGAAAAGAGAGAGAGAAGAAAAATGAAAAAAAAGGAAAAGAAAAGGAAAAGAAAAAGAAAAAGAAAAGAAAAGGAAAAGAAAAAGAAAAAGAAAAAGAAAAGAAAAGAAAAAGGAAAAGAAAAGAAAAGGAAAAGAAGAAAAAGAGAAGAGAGAAAATGGAAGAAAAGAAAAATCGCAACAACAAGGTAATTTATATGACCTGAACTACGTTTGACTTGATCCCGAAAGGGTACGTAGGCAGCCTCTCTCTGAGGTTCAGTCACACCGAAATAAAAGTCCAAAAGTCCCCAAGGAAGAAACTGGGGCAGAAGTTGTGGTTGTTGTGGGAAATCTGATTCTGAAACTTGTAATTTTGAACCCATGTTGAATTGTTTTGAGCCTTNACTACGTTTGTACTTCATCCCGAAAGGGTACGTAGGCAGCCTCTCTCTGAGGTTCAGTCACACCGAAATAAAAGTCCAAAAGTCCCCAAGGAAGAAACTGGGGCAGAAGTTGTGGTTGTTGTGGGAAATCTGATTCCGAAAGTTGTAATTTTGAACCCATGTTGAATTGTTTTGAGCCTTTGATACCCTTTCTTTCTAACCCTATCCAAAAGGCCACATTATGGTCCAAAGGAAGACCTTCTGATCAGTCTTCGAGAGATGCCAAGTCAAGCGAGTAGAGGTGAATCATATCAGGGGCAACACTCCGGTCCAAACGAAGGAAATGAAGAATTAGAGTGTCTTGTTGATGAGAACTCTCACGGGTATACCAAGGCGAAGAGAGTTGAGAGAAATCAAAAATGAGAGAGTCTTATTGGTGAAAACCTTCACGGGCACCATAAGGCGATGGCGAGGTGAGAGAAAAGACCAAAATGAGAGAGGCTTGATGGTGAAAACCTACGGGCACCACAAGTCGAATGAGGATTGCAAACCAGATGGGAAATCACCAGATGAAGATCGTGAAAGACGACAGAGCAGCGAAGCCCAGTGTCACAGTTTGGGGGTATAATAGGGACTGGACATCAGATTTGCCTGACAGTATAGGCCATAGGTGCATGTCAAGGTCACTAGAGTCGGTACCCACATCCGATAGGTTTCTACTTTGTAGTTTTCTTGTTAGGAATCATCTCTTTCCGTTGTCATCTACTCTGTCCCTTTATTCTTGTTTATTTCCTCTTCCTGAGTCTATTGGGTCAATACAAGTGAGAAATGACTTCAAAATTTGCCACCAGCTTTCCAATTGCACAAAACGGGATCTGGTTAGCACATTAAAGCGTCATAAGTTAGGAAAGAACAGCAAGCACACTGAGTTGGAAACAATCAACAAGCTTTGGGATCCTTGTGAAATGCAAAGGCTTGGTATATATCAATTCATGAACAAGGCAACAGATGAAGGATTGGGGTGAACAGATCAAAGGTATTTCCCGTGATAGGATTGACAAAAGGTGGTAAACCAGTGACGAAAAAAATCTTCCAAGCAGAAATCAAAGTTATCATGGCAAATGAGGGAGCCGAGACCTCAAGGACAGGACCAGTGGCTTAGAAAGAACAACATACGCAATGAGGGGGTGACAAGTGCCGTGCTTTAGGATTCATGCGAGACACAAAGGTTGGCAAATATCAGTTCAGGAGCAATGCAACAAGTAGAGGGTGCTGGGTCTGAACGAGAAGAGGTATTTTCTGATTTAAGGTCTACAAAGGAAGTGGTTAGTCCAGGAACAAGCAGGGTCTTCGAATGGAAATTAGTTATCATGACAAATGAAGGAGCAATAGACCCTAGGGCCAAAGTCAATGGTTAAGTCAAGAAAGAACATCATATACACGGAGTGGGGCCAATAGACGTGCTTTGGGGTTCCTATGAGACACAAAGGTTGGGGATGCACCAGTTCATGCGACGCAACAAATAGAAGATATTGGGTCCGAATGGAGAAAAGGAATTTTATGTAATGGGGACGACAGAGAAAAGGGTTAGTCTATAAACAAACAAGGTCCTCGAGTGGAAGTCAATCATCATGGGGAGTGAAGGATCAACCCCCCTCAAAGTTCAAGGCCACAAACCAACCACCACATTTTTAAACTGACAAGATTTTTCTTTGATTGGAACAGGGGCAGAAAGTTTTCACTGGTTTCGGAGAAACCCTCCTTAGGGAAAAAGCAAGCACCCAAAACAGGTATGACGGGAAATTCTCAGGACCCTCCTGAAAAATGGGACTTAGTTTAAATTTCAAAGCAATCATGAGTAGCATAATTTAGCATAAATAGGAATATAAGTTGGTTTCAAAGTTTGCACGTTTAAGATAGGATTCAATTAGGAGTTTTCAGGACCCTCCTGGATAATGGGATGTAGCTTTAAAGTTTGTTTAGATAAATAGATATAGTGGGAGTCGTACCTTCAGTAGATATAACTTAGGTTAAAACTATCTTTTAACTAAAAGTTGTCAGGACCCACCTGGATAATGGGGAGTACTTTAAGACCCTTTAGAGAACAAATGTAGTGGGAGTAATACCTTCAGAGGATATAACTTAGGTTCATAATTATTAGAAGTTGTCAGGACCTCCCTGGATAATAGGACTTAGCTTTCAAATTCTTATAATAGTTGGTAGAATAATTCAGTTTAACACTTACCTATGTACCCAGCTACCAAACTGGGGCAGAAAATTTTCTTTGTTTTTGTCTATTTTTGTTGCAGTCAGGAGCCCACATGGAGAACGAAGGAATACTTTCAAGTTCAGCAATCAGGAGCCCACCTGGAGAACAAGGGAATACTTTTCAAGCTTCAGCAGTCAGGCGCCCACCTGGAGAACAAGGGAAGTGCAATTCAAATTTTAGCTTTTAATTTTTAATATTTGACAACATGCTGTACCCAGTTACCAAACTAGGGCAGAAAATTTTCTTTGTTTGTCTATTTTGTTGCAGTCAGGAGCCCACCTGGAGAACAAGGGAATACTTTTCAAGCTTCAGCAATTAGGAGCCCACCTGGAGAACAAGGGGAGTACAATTCAAATTTTAGCTTTTAATTTTTGATAACATGCTGTACCCAGTTACCAAACTGGGGCAGAAAATTTTCTTTGTTGTTTATTTTGTTGCAGTCAGGAGCCCACCTGGAGAAGAAGGGAATACTTTTCAAGTTCAGCAATCAGGAGCCCACCTGGAGAACAAGGGAATACTTTTCAAGCTTCAGTAGTTAGGCGCCCACCTGGAGAACAAGGGAAGTACAATTCAAATTCTATCCTTTAATTTTTAATATTTGATAACATGATGTGCCCAACCACCACACTGGGGCAAAAATTTTTCTTTGTTTGTCTGTTTTGTTGAAGTCAGGAGCCCACCTGGAGAACAAGGGAATACTTTTCAAGTTCAGCAATCAGGAGCCCACCTGGAGAACAAGGGAATACTTTGCAAAGTTCAGAAGTCAAGAGCCCGCTTGGAGAACAGAGGCGTATATTTCAAGTTTCAGAAGTCAGGAGCCCGCCTGGAGAATAGAGGCATATATTTCAAGTTTCAGCAGTCAGGACCCCGCCTGTAAAACAGAGGGAGTACAATTCAAATTTTAGCTTTCAAATTCTTTTTCGGTAATATGACGCCCAGCCACTAAACTGGGGCAGAAAATTTTCTTTGTTTCTTGTCTATTTTGTTGAAGTCAGGAGCCCGCCTGGAGAACAGAGGCATACATTTCAAGTATCAGAAGCCAGGAGCCCGCCTGGAGAATAAAGGCATATATTTCAAGTTTCAGAAATCAGGAGCTCGCCTGGAGAACAGAAGCATACATTTCAATTTTCAGCAGTCAGGAGCCCGCCTGGAGAATAGAGGCATACATTCCAAGTCTTTGCGGTCAGGCAGCCACCTGGAGAAAGGGCAAAACATCTCAGACCACAATTCAAGGCAGCAACAAAAGGATGTCACCAGGGAGAATGCAATGCAACAATGCAACAAGGACCATAAGAGCAAGTTTGAAGACATAGATAGGATCTTTTGTAATTCATAGATCATAGCTTAGTTTAGTTTCTTTTGGTTTACCACGGTGTAATAAGGAGGTCAGCGAGCATTAACAGCAGCAACAGCAGTGAAATCACAGCTCTTGGTAGTCCCAGCTACCAGACATTCCCGAACTACACTGACCTGATTCCTGTTTAGCCCAGGATATGTAGGCAACTTCTGAAGCAGGGTGCGGTCAACTCTTTCAAAATGCTTCACACGGAATATGCAAACGGGCAAAAATCGCTCATTTCCGCTCACTTGTCTTTGCACGAAAACTCTTCGTGTTTCCGGGCAAAGAGGGGCAGCTGTGAGCACGTGATTTTTGCCCTAAGCAAATTATTCCAAAAGTTTCAAATAAAATGATTCTACAATTTTTGTGGGTTTTGTTGAATTTGGTGTTAATTGATTGCATGATAATTCATATTAAAAATACAAAAAATATGCATTTGCATTTAGGAATTTAATCTCACATTTCTAGGTATGGATTTGTTTAGAATAAAAATTAAAGAAAATCACAAAAATAGTTTCTTTGCACTTTTAATTGTTAACTGTTGCATTTATCTTTTAAGTAGAATTTTAAGATTTGAATAGTGTAATCTCGAATTATTATTAAGTATTGGTTTTAATTGTTTTTCATTTTATAAAATCAGAAAAATGCAAGATAAAAATACAAAAATATAAAATAAAATAAAATACAAAAGCAAAAGCAATAAAAAGAAAACAAAATGAATTAATAAAAAGGGAATTAGGCTAGTTGAATTGGGCCAAATTTGGCTTAAGTCCAAACGACCCCACTCCAATTTGTTTCAGCGCAGACCAATTTGGCCCAATCCGTCTCCACACCCGGTCCAGCGTCGAGTAATCTCAACCGTCCATCACGCTCATCCAACGGCTCACGTTGATGCTAATGTTCTAATAAAAGTGTCCTAAAAAAACCCATTAACCCTAGACACTCTTTACCCTCCTCGTACCCCTGCCCTATCTCCAGCCGCCGGTGTAACACCACCGTTACCCCGCCCTGCTCCGTCGTCCTCCGCCCTAGCGCCGCCGGCCAGAAATCGCCGGCGGCGGCGGCGATGCTCCGATGGCCCCCAAAATTTCACACCATACTCTCCTTCACCTCATCTTTCCAACCCCCATATCCATGTCCCTCGAATCCCAATCCAACTCCATTCAATCTAAGTTTTCCGACCAAGTCACAAACTCACCCAAACCGGCCCAAATTCATACAATATGTTCCTCATCCCTCCCTCATCATTAATCCATACCTAGAAACCTTCGAATCTGCCC
>NW_017671210.1:187363-196318 GCF_001879085.1 Nicotiana attenuata | reverse complement strand
CTAGGAAAAATACAACAAAGTTTACGGGAACCAATAAACCTTACCCCCCCCCCCCCCCAAAAAAAAATAATCTCTGCAATCTCAACAGATCTGAAATTGGAGATTCAGAACTCAAAAAAAAAAACACAAAAACAGTAGAAAAACTCTATAAAAATCCTGTTCTATTGGAGTCCTCTTAGAGTTTAAGTTAGATTTTTAGTTGTAGATCAGATTTCCAGTCAACAGAAGATTAGAAATGGCCTGAATATCTTTAGATTTGGTTTGGTTCGAGTCCAAGGAGTTCTGGTTGGTTTTGAGTATATTTTGGTCCATTCGTGTTTGGCTTTCGTGTGCCTTTGGTGTTTAATCTGTTGCCGTTCGTTCCTGGGTTTGCTGTGTTAATTTTGGAGCTGAAATTGATTTAATTGCTTTGAATCTGGGTTGCTACTCATCACTGCCTCAACTGACTTCCATTTCCTCTCCTTCCTGTTATATTCTGATTTCCAGGTACACAGCTATTACCTTGGCAATTGTAAGTTGAAACTGTGCAGAATGATGAAGAATTGAAACATATGCTTTGATTGAGTTCTCTTCCTGATTTATGTATTTGAACATTTAGTCCCCTGATGCTAGGCATATTTCTGTTGGTTTTGTAATAATTGGACTGAATAAAGTCACTACTGCTCAAACGTGTAACGAGCCTTCCTTAAGTTGAGTACAAGTTGTAATTAATTGCATAGGTAAAATAGTTTGTGTTGGCTTTAGTTGATTTCCTATCAGCCATTTCGTAAGTCTCTCTTAAAATGACTCATAAGCGTGTTAGAGCCTTGGGTAGTTGTTCTCATTTTCAGTCTACAATTAACAGAACTTGACCGAATTGTTTTGGATCGATTTGAATTTCAGTAGGACAAAGGTTTCGAATTCAGAGATGGTTAATTATTTGAGTTTGTATGTTAATTAGGTAAAAGGGATAACATGAGTATTGTAATTATAGGCATATATAAGTTTGTTAGTTTGAATGTGGGAGTGAACTTGAATTTTAGCACGTCTGTTTACCTGTTAAAATCCAAATTGCATAAGCGTCTTCCTGGACAGTTTAGGCGTTAACTAGCAGAATATAAGCGTTAATCAGACAATTCGAAATGGTTGTGGTATATTGATTGATTAAATTCAACCTTGGTCCTATAATACTTCAATTCGACCTGTGATTCTGGGCTCAAATGTGAGGCCCAGACAGCTTTTGTCCAACTGCCCAACTAACGTGCATAATGCCTCTTGGGCCTGGTTTCCTCAATAACAGGCCCAACTGTCCAGTCTTCTATATTTTGAACAAATTGTTAAGCATGCTTCATCTTCACTTCATAAGTTACTGGGCTTGAATTAATTCGAAAGCGAATCATAGGGACTTGGCCTATTATCGATATTGAATAAGTAGGATTATTTTTCTTTTATTATTAGAGACAAATAAAAATAGAAAATCATAGTTGCTTTAGGTTTGCCCTTTAAATAATAAAAGAGATGAGCCTCGCTAAACAAAATATATAAATCGTGGGGCCCTCGATAAATGCTTATACTAAAAATACTTAGACTTCGGGATGGGCCGTTTAGCGAATTTCGCGGTCTTCCCCAAAGATAATAACGCGTTAGTCTCTTAAGGCGCGTAATTTAATAATATTACCTTCCTAAAAGTGGGTGCACATTTATGTGATCCAAATCCAAATCTCAACGAAGTCGAAATGTGTTAACAATCACGGGTGCACTGGTGCGACGTGGTTCGAGACGCATTTTCACGACGTTGCAACTCTTATTAAAAAATAAAAATAAAAGCGGTCGACTAATAAAAACACATAAGCTAGAACATGTTTTGAAATCAGATAAAATCAAATACAACAGTTGAGCGACCGTGCTAGAACCACGGAACCCGGGAATGCCTAACACCTTCCCCCGGGTTAACAGTATTCCTTGCTCGGATTTCTGGTTCGCGGACTGCTAACAGAGTCATAATTTCCTCGGATCGGGATTCAACCGGTGACTTGGGACACCATTAATCTTCCAAGTGGCGACTCTGAATATTAATAATAAATCCCGTTCCGATTGTCCTTTAATTGGAAAAACTCCTTTACACTCTTCCAGGGAGTAGTGAAAAAAGGAGGTGTGACATTACCAATGAGGCTTCTATAATTTTCAGGATTTGAGAGAGGATCCCCTTCTTTAGCCTTTAACTTCACATTTAGCTCAAGGGGACAAGTTACAGGAGAGCAATCAGAAGAGTTAAAAGCAGCTAAAAGATCATGTATGAACTTTTTCTGATGCAGAAGAACCCTAGAAGATGTACGAAGAAATTCAATCCCAAGAAAGTAATTAAGAGAGCCAAGATCTTTAATTTTAAATTGAAGATCCAACAATGCCTTAAGAGAAGAAATTTCAGACTCATCAGTGCCAGTTAATATAATATCATCCACATAGACAACCAGAATAACCATAGAGTTCCCAGAACCCCTAGTGAACAAAGAGTAATCATTGAGTGAATGTGCATAACCTCTAGAATGTAATGCTTGAGATAACTTGGCATACCACTGCCTGGAAGTCTACCTCAGCCCATATAGAGATTTTTGAAGCTTGCTATCACGACCCCAGTTCGCCCTCCGTGAACATGTCGTGACGGCACCTACTCCCTACGACTAGGTAAGCCTAACAATGCGGAAACAATACAACTTGCGGAAAAATATTAATTTAGAACTGAACAGCTAGAAGAAAACCGTATATAGATGCCGTTTGGCATATACAACTCTATAACGCGGAAGTCTACAATATCATCCCAAAACCCGAAAACTCACGGGAACACAAGCTAACAGAATGTAATACACTGCTCTAACTCCGGAATGTCTAAAACAACAGTAAGAAAGGAAGGCTAACTGCTAAAGCTAGAATAAGATAGAGACTCCTTGGTCTGCGAACACGGCAGATGTACCTCGAAGTCTCTGCTAGATCTCTCCGCCACGAGGGTGATACGCCTGGGTGGAGGTACCTGAATCTGCACATGAAAAACATGCGCAAAAGGGGCATGAGTACACCACAGCAGCCTAACCTCTGTTGGGTAGTGACGAGGAAGGTCAGGGCCCTACTGAGGTTAAATAAATAATCAAGTGACAGGATAAAATAAGCAATGAAATTGAGAACCGATAATAAAGATCTACAAAGCATAATAAGAGTGCAATAACGGAAACAGAAATAAAGGCAAAATACAAAGGAATACTGCTCATAGCAAGGATGATAACCGGGGATCTCTTAGTATCCCGAGGATCTCTTGGTATCCTCAATATATATACTAGGGATCTCTTGGTATCCTCAATATATGCCAGGGATCTCTTAGTGTCCCGAGGATCTCTCAGTATCCTCAATATATATACTAGGGATCTCTTGGTATCCCGAGGATCTCTTGGTATCCTCAATATATGCCAGGGATCTCTTAGTATCCCGAGGATCTCTCAGTATCCTCAATATATATGCCAGGGATCTCTTAGTATCCGAGGATCTCTCAGTATCCTCAATATATGCCAGGGATCTCTTAGTATCCCGAGGATCTCTCAGTATCCTCAATATACGTGCCAGGGATCTCTTAGTATCCGAGGATCTCTCAGTATCCTCAATATATGTGCCAGGGATCTCTTAGTATCCCGCACCTCAGTCCAGATCATAAATACGTACAGGGGATCTCCCGGGATGCCGTCCCGTAGTCCCAATTTAAAACACTCAGCAGCAACACAAAAACATTAAATTAAATGCTAATTTCGTACTAAGTAAACAGTTAATTCTAGCCTAACATGCTTCATGTAATACAATTAAGGCAGTTTAAGCAAATAGGCAATTAAGTCAACTAAACATGCTTTTCTGAACTAGCACATGCTAAGTTTGCAAGTAGAATAAAAAAAACAGGTAAGAAAGGAACTCCGTTTAAATACTTAAAGTAAAACCGGGTTTTTCAACAAATAGCTCAGGTACGCGCTCGTCACCTAATGTACAAGGCATTTCAATAATCAATATATCATATCCTAAGGGGAAGGTCCCCCACACAAGGTTAGACAAGCCACTCACCTCGAACCGGCTCAAAATCAACTAGAAACCACGCTTTTGCCATGAGTATCCGACTCCAAATGGCTCAAATCTATTCAATTCAACTACATATTGTAAATAACATCTCAAGCAACTGATTCGACTATTTAATTCAAAGCTAAGGCGCGAAATTAGGTAAAATGACCAAAACGCCCTTCAGGCCATCGTCTCGGAATCGGATGAGATTAACATTTTCAGAACCCTCGTACTCTCACGAGCCTAACCATATAAAAATATCTCTAATCGGAGGTCAAACACCTACTCAAAACTCAATAATTTGGTCTATGAAGTTTTACCAATTTTTCATTCAAAATCTGAAATTAAAGGAGGAGTTCATGATTAGATTAGTGGGTTATAAGCAAAAAGGAGTATAGAATCGTTACCCAATCATTGTCCCTAAAAAACCCTCGAAATCTCCCTCAAATTCGAGCTCCCAAGCTTGTGTTTTGATAAAAACGGCCAGGTAATTTTGATAACCCTCGATTTTTTGGAAAGTTTATAACTGCCCAGGTAATTAGTGAATCGCGATCGCGAAGATAGGACCGCGATCGCGAAGACTAAAATAAAGGCTCCAGGAAAAAGGCCTACGCGAACACGAGAAGGAGAATGCGATCGCGGAAGAGGAGGAGCTGGCCTTACGCGATCGCGTCTGAAGACACGCGAATGCGAAGAAGGAATGGGCCACTGTGTCACCAACTCAGTTTACACTACGCGAACGCGAAGGGGAAACTGCAAACGCGAAAGAGAAAGGGCCAGTTCTGTGCGATAGCGAACCAATCCATGCGATCGCGATTAAGGAATGGGTCCCCCCTCCGAAATTACTCTATGCGAACGCGTGAAGGGGTATGCGATCGCGAAGAAGAAAATAGGTCTACAAGGGCTGAAGAAATTCTGCAATTTTAAACAACTCAAAATGCCCCGTTGAGCATCCGAGAGTATACAAGGATATCATCTATGAAGACAATGACGAACGAGTCAAGATATGGCCTGAACACACTGTGCATCAAATGCATAAAAGCTACTGGGGCATTGGTCAGCCCAAATGACATGACTAGAAACTCGTAATGACCATACCGATTCCTGAAGGTAGTCTTCGGGATATCTGGCTCCCGAATCTTTAACTGATGGTAACCTGAGCGCAAATCAATCTTAGAAAACACCTCTGCGCCCTGAAGCTGGTCAAACGGATCATCAATACGAGGCAAAGGATAACAGTTCTTCAATGTAACCTTGTTCGACTGGTGATAATTAATACACATACGCATAGAACCATCCTTTTTTTTCTTCACAAACAAGTCAGTAGCACCCCAAGGTGAAACACTGGGTCGAATAAATGTCTCTATCAGGCGGCATGCCCGGCAACAGATCCTTCAACTCCTTCAACTCAGGAGGAGCCATACGATACGGAGGAATGGAAATGGGCTGAGTGCCCGGCAACAGATCAATACCAAAATCAATGTCTCTATCAGGCGGCATGCCCGGAAGATCAGCTGGAAACACATCGGGATAATCCCGTACCACTGGGACCGAATCAACAGAAGGGGTATCAACACTGACGTCATGACCCAAAATCCACTAAGGGTCGTGATGGCGCCGGACACTGCTGTCAGGCAAGCCAACTAAAATACTTAATTAGATTCCAATTTAGACAATTTTGAAAACCCAGATTTTCCTTCTAATTTCATAAGTAAAGAGACAAATTCTTCAATTCAAATTAAACACTAAGCAATTAATACAAAATATTTCAAAACCATCCCAGAACCCGGTATTACAAGTGCATGAGCAATTCCTAAGAAATAATATAATACAACATCCATCTGGAATACAGTGGACAGAAAGTAAATACAATATACTGGAAGGGACTATACTAGCTGCGGGCCGCCTCGAATAATGCAACTCACCTAGTCCCCAAATCATCCGTGCTGCTACGCCGAGTAGGCCGATAGAGTTACATATACCTGTGCAACAAAAATGCACAGAAGTGTAGTATGAGTACGAAAACAACGTGTACTCAATGAGTACCCGTCTAATCTCGAAGAAGTAGAGACGAGATGCTCGACTACGACACTTACTAATGGTCCAATAATGATGCCAATAATACATTAAATAGTGGATTTCAATAAACATGATTTTTAATCCAATAGAGGAAAACAAGTAAACAATTATCTCTTTTATAGGAAATTTCCAAAACTTCTTGTCATTATTTGTCCAAATATTCTCAAGCCATGAAAAGGCAATAACAACTTTAATAAGTTCAAGGCAGCAATACAAGCATGCGCAAATCATGCCGAGGTCGACGGCCCGCTCCAACAAAATGTATATTGTGCACTGCCGAGGGTCGAACGGCGCGAACCATAGATGCATCTATTTAATCTGCCGAGGCGTTCGGCCCGCTCCAAAATTCAAACACACACAGACAGTCAATCAAGAGTCCACACGGAGCAATTGTCCAAAGAAAGTCAATCCTCTTTTAACCATTTAAGAAAAATGAAGTTTAATCCTTTTAGAATTTATTTACTAATTCGATGTGATTTAAGCAATTCAAGCTGTCAATAAGTTCGCAAATAATCCCAGTATAACATGCTCTTGGGTCCTAAACTACCCGGACAATAGCATAATAGTAGCTACGCACGGACTCTCGTCACCTCGTGCGCACGTAGCCCCCACAAATAGGAGCACATAACCAATTATTTTACCTATGGGGACAATTCCCTCTTACAAGGTTAGAAAGGAGACTCACCTCGCTCCGAAGATCCATAACCGGCATTCCACGCCCTTCCGAAGACTCGAGTCGATGCACAACGCTCCAAAACTAGCCAATAATTATGTAAATCCATTAATATATGCTAAGGTACTCATTATAATCCAAGTTATAGCAATTCCTAACCCCGATCGAAGAGTAGACGAAAATGCCCTCGGGCCCACGTGCCCGGAATCAGAAATTTTTCCAAGATAAAGTTTACCCATAGCCTCACGAACTCAAATACATGATTTCCTCTAAATTCCATACCCAAAATCGTGGTCAAAATCCAAGAATACTAATTTTTCTATGTTTTCCCTCAAACCCCAAGTTTTCTACCAATTTCCATGTCTAAATCCATATATAAACCTTGTATTTAATTCAAAACTAGCATGAATTACTTACCTCATGATGAATGACGGAACCCCCTCTTCAAAAGCTCCAAAAATCGTCCAAGCCAAGAGAAAAATGGGTGAAATGAACTCAAACCCCAATTTTTAAACATTCTGCCCAGCCCAGGTCCGCCCTTCTTTGCGTTCGCGACCTCTCGCTCGCGTTCGCGAAGGCCAGTTACCCGGCCCTTCGCGTTCGCATACCACGCCTCGCGTTCGCGTAGGCCAATGACCCAGGCCTAGCTTTCCTTCTATGAGTTCGCGATCTCTCCCCCGCGTTCGCGTAGCAGCCAATCCACCCCTTCGCGTTCGCGACTTCAACCTCGCGTTCGCGAAGGCCAAATCCAGAAGCCTCCCATTTTCCTCTTCGCGTTCGCGAGACTTCCTTCGCGTTCGCGAAGAAGGAAACCAGATACCAGCAACCAGCAACAGCTTTTTTACCAAATTTCGATCCGTTGAGCATCCGAAACGCACCCGAGTCCCCCGGGACCTCAACCAAACCTACCAACCAGTCCTAAAACACATTACGGACTTGCTCGAGGCCTCAAATCATAACAAACAACGCAAAAACCATGAATTACACCCCAATTCAAGCTTTATGAACTTTGAAATTTCAAGCTTCTACATTCGATGCCGAAACCTATCAAATCACGTCCGATTGACTTCAAATTTTGCACACTAGTCATATTTGACATTACGGGCCTACTCCAACTTTCGGAATCGGATTCCGACCCCGATATCAAAAAGTCCACTTCCGGTCAAACTTCTCAAAAACCTTCAAATTCCTATCTTTAGCCAAATGGCTCCAAAATGACCTACGGACCTCCGAATTCACTTCCGATCGGGCTCCCAGCTCCAGAATCACCATACGGAGCTGCTCCCAGGCTCGGAATCCCAAACGGACATCGATATCACTGAAATGCACTTCAACCCAAACTTATGAAGTTTCTTTCAAAATGCTACTTTCCACAATAGGCGCCAAAATACTCCCGGGTCATCCAAAACCCGATCCGGGCATACGCCCAAGTCCGAAATCATCATACGATCCTGCTGGAACCTTCAAATCCCGATTCCGAGGTCGTTTACTCAAAATTCCAGTCCTAGTTAATTCTTTCAACTTTAAGCTTCCGAAATAAGAATTCTCTTTCCAAATCAGCTCTGAACTTCCCGAAACTTAATTCCGACCACGCGTACAAGTCATAATACCTGAAATGAAGCTGTTCATGGCCTCAGACTGCTTTACGACGTGCTAGAGATCAAAACGACCGGTCGGGTCGTTACATTCTCTCCCACTTAAACATACGTTCGTCCTCGAACTACACTGAAGTAGTTTGAAATCACTGTTTAACTTCTCATGCACCTTCTCGTGCTACCGCATCTCGGTTGAGCACATCAGCTCGATGAATTCTGAAGATATTCCCTTTTATTCAAGCAAATAAGCCTTAGAGCCCAATTCCAACATCCGAAGTTCTATGCCCGACCTGTTCCCAACATAAGATCACCATATCAATCACTACACGCTGTACCCAAATATAGATGCATAACTTTGCTGAATTCACACCTAGCATCACTTTACTCACCGGACCACAATAACATTTTCTGATCAACTTAGTCAAAATTCCACGAATCTGATGCTCCCATTGCACCCCATGACATACACAGGTCTTACTCTAACTCTTACAATGCTGCCACAACGGAAGAGATGTGCAGAAATTCATAATCAACTGCCGA
>NW_017671210.1:182982-186749 GCF_001879085.1 Nicotiana attenuata | reverse complement strand
CCTCCAGGCATAAATTCTCAAATTAATGATATTACCACAATCCTCATACTTGGTTTAAATCTTTAATCAATCAAGTGACTACATGTCACACTTATACAATCTTCCTATGGGACACGCTCCCACAACCTTCCGAAATAAATAACGGGTCCGCACATCCAAACCACTGGCCGCACTAACGTTGAAAAGCGATCAAGAATCCTTAACCAGGATGCAAAGCCTTTTTCACAAAACACCGATCTCAGGTGATACTGACGACAATACCAACTCACTTTAAACATCGAAACTCCTTTCCTGCTCATCCGAGCTCGTGACATCCTTGTCAGCACCGAACTGCAACCTTGATCCTCACTTCAAATTCCATACCACTCACCGCACCCAACGCGCCAATAAAAGCTTTTCATTGGACTCACTTCAGGAGAACCATAGCAACACACAGGTAAATTCTCATAACCGTAGTATAGGCGAACATCTAAGTAGTGGTGTAAGCCACCATAGCCCTTCCGGGATCCGCCTACACATAACAGGCCATAACAGAAGAATGCTTCTGAACAACATTAATTACGACGACCGACAAGCCTCATACGTACCGCCACAAATCACATGCATAACTTGATCACGCTGAAGGGACTAACCTCTACCACCAATACGCCACTCAACTGTGGTTAACCAATATCTCTTCCTTCGATTTACCCCGATTGCCTTAGTAATAACAATAACTTCTTTCAACACATAACACACTCTATCCGCACTTACCCCGAGTGACCTGGAACCGCGAGACCATGCTGTCTCAAATCTCACGAACCATTTCATACCTCCCAATTGCTACATCGCAAGTCAAAACATCATAGACATTCTATGCCCCTTCTCGTAGGATGCCATCAAGCTTGATTCTTAACCATACCTATAGGCTCGAAATCGTTAGGCATCACACCTTATCCTTTGAATTCACTAGGACCGTTGTTGAGAGCCACCCGCTCTGACTTGGCCCCAAATATAATAAACTCCATGAATCTTCTATCACATGAATACCCTATTGGTGAAGCACCTGGCAGAATCACTTCCCTTGGAGCCCGCATCTTTACAAAGCACTATCCTGAATCCTTCCCCAAGTCTGAACATGAGCCAATAAGGCCAACCATAACACCCTTTAGCAATTCCTTTGCTCAAATTACCACTTATATTCTTTTCCCGTAGCCGAAATAACCCAGAAATATGCTAACAACCAAAAAACCTCGCAAGTGGTTAACCATGCAACCCAATCGTAGGCGGTGGGACTCTCCCACTTAGCTTGAAGCCATTATTTCACAACTCTGGAACTCACCGGGATTCCTTATCTCTTATTGACATAACTTTGCGCAATCAACCACCTAAATTCTCGGATTCTTCTTGTAAAAACCCCTTTTTATACTCTGAATCATAACCACATTCGCACGACCGATCTCTTTGCTGCATATTAGCCCATACTTCCAATTAAACCCGTAGACTTCAATCGCCAGCCACTAAAATCCCAAATCATTCCAAACTCCCCTTAAGGTGCGTAATCATCCTACCACCAAGCCCATATGAAACATCCGTCACTCTCCCACTTTGGGCAAACTCCCTTCTTTAATCAACTACTTGACCTTTGCTTCATACACCTGGCCTTCTAGGAATTTTAGTCACCGTCTGACACTTTCCACACATTTTTCCTCATCCTTTGCTACTCAGTGGTTGCCTTAATAAAATTTATCTTCATAGCACTTGAATCCACAAATCCCTACTAACTTTAATTTTTTTGCCGGAGATCATCTCTCTCGAGCTGCAAATATTATAAATGCCGATTCAACCCTGAACCACCTTGCCTCGCGACATCTAACAGTCGCTTCTTCAATACTGACCTGCAATATCCTGCTCCAAAGGCGAATTGTAGAAGATGCGAATCTAGCACATTCAATAAGGACAACAACACCTCATCATAGAAGAAAATTCCGCCACGCTAGCAAATACCGAGTCTCGATACCTTGTCAACCCAAACCTGAACATTCTATGCCTAATTGCTTTTCCCCTGCCGGGAATAAAATACCGAATCTATAGATCATGCACTGAGTAAACCTCCCTTCAAGTCATTCACTGCCTCGACACGCAGGCAAACATCCTACCATCATAACAATGCTGCGGAATAATCGCTCATAAGCATCATGGCAACCTGTGCCTAGCCTCAAGGCTCTCTGAAGTACCGCTACTGGGCTGGAACAATAAAATATCCTTCTACAAAGCGACGATAATGATCCGATCAGCTATACCGGGAGAAACATCCTGTATCACATCTACCATAACGGTTATTCAATTCTTGATTTATAACAAGCGGTTCGCGTCGCGTAAGATTGAGTAGGAATGAATTAAAGGCATACGCCTCCAAGGATCAAATCACACGATAAGGAATCAAGAAGGGACGTACTCCTAACAGTCCTGCAGCCTCCCGAGGATAAGTACAGACGTCTCTGTACCGATCCGCGAGACTCTACTAGACTTGCTCATTACTCGTGAGACCCTAGGAACCTAGTGCTCTGATACCATGTTGTCACGACCCAAAATCCTCGAAGGGTCGTGATGGCGCCGGACACTGCTGTCAGGCAAGCCAACTAAAATACTTAATTAGATTCCAATTTAGACAATTTTGAAAACCCAGATTTTCCTTCTAATTTCATAAGTAAAGAGACAACTGCTTCAATTCAAATTAAATAATAAGCAATTAATACAAAATATTTCAAAACCATCCCAGAACCCGGTGTCACAAGTGCATGAGCAATTTCTAAGAAATAATATAATACAACATCCGTCCTGAATACAATGGACAGAAAGTAAATACAATATACTGGAAGGGACTATACTAGCTGCGGGCCGCCTCAAATAATGCAACTCACCTAGTCCCCAAATCATCCGTGCTGCTATGCCCTGTAGGCCACTAGACTTACATATACCTGTGCAACAAAAATGCACAGAAGTGTAGTATGAGTACAAAAACAACGTGTACTCAATGAGTATCCCGTCTAATCTCGAAGAAGTAGAGACGAGATGCTCGACTTCGACACTTACTAATGGTCCAATAATGATGCCAATAATACATTAAATCGTGGATTTCTATAAACATGATTTTTAATCCAATAGAGGAAAACAAGTAAACAATTATCTCGTTTATAGGAAATTTCCAAAACTTCTTGCCATTATTTGTCCAAATATTCTCAAGCCATGAAAAGGCAATAACAACTTTAATAAGTTCAAGGCAGCAATACAAGCATGCGCAAATCATGCCGAGGTCGACGACCCGCTCCAACAGAATGTAAACTGTGCACTGCCGAGGGTCGAACGTCGCGAACCATAGATGCATCTATTTAATCTGCCGAGGCGTTCGGCCCGCTCCAAAATTTAAACACACACAGACAGTCAATCAAGAGTCCACACGGAGCAATTATCCAAAGAAATTCAATCCTCTTTTAACCATTTAAGAAAAATAAAGTTTAATCCTTTTAGAATTTATTTACTAATTCGATGTGATTTAAGCAATTCAAGCTGTCAATAAGTTCGCAAATAATCCCAGTATAACATGCTCTTGGGTCCTAAACTACCCGGACAATAGCATAATAGTAGCTACGCACGGACTCTCGTCACCTCGTGCGCACGTAGCCCCCACAAATAGGAGCACATAACCAATTATTTTACCTATGGGGACAATTCCCTCTTACAAGGATAGAAAAGAGACTCACCTCGCTCCGAAGATCCATAAATAG
>NW_017671210.1:170693-182962 GCF_001879085.1 Nicotiana attenuata | reverse complement strand
CGGCATTCCACGCCCTTCTGAAGACTCGAGTCGATGCACAACGCTCCAAAACTAGCCAATAATTATGTAAATCCATTAATAAATGCTAAGGTACTCATTATAATCCAATTTATAGCAATTCCTAACCCCGATCGAAGAGTTGACGAAAATGCCCTCGGGCCCACGTGCCCGGAATCAGAAATTTTTCGAAGATAAAGTTTACCCATAGCCTCACGAACTCAAATACATGATTTCCTCTAAATTCCATACCCAAAAACGTGGTCAAAATCCAATAATACTAATTTTTCTAGGTTTTCCCTCAAACCCCAAGTTTTCTACCAATTTCCATGTCTAAATCCATATATAAACCTTGTACTTAATTCAAAACTAGCATAAATTACTTACCTCATGATGAATGACGGAACCCCCTCTTCAAAAGCTCCAAAAATAGTCCAAGCCAAGAGAAAAATGGGTGAAATGAACTCAAACCCCGATTTTTGAACATTCTGCCCAGCCCTGGTCCGCCCTTCTTCACGTTCGCGACCTCTAGCTCGCGTTCGCGAAGGCCAGTTACCCAGCCCTTTGCGTTCGCATACCAGGCCTCGCGTTCGCATAGGCCAATGACCCAGGCCCAGCTTTCCTTCTACGCGTTCGCGATCTCTCCCCCGCGTTTGCGTAGCAGCCCAATCCACCCCTTCGCGTTTGCGACTGCAACCTCGTGTTCGCGAAGGCCAAATCCAGAAGCCTCCCATTTTCCTCTTTGCGCTCGCGAGACTTCCTTCGCGTTCGCGAAGAAGGAAACCAGATACCAGCAACCAGCAACAACTTTTTTACCAAATTTCGATCCGTTGAGCATCCGAAACGCACCCGAGGCCCCCGAGACCTCAAAGAAACCTGCCAACCAGTCCTAAAACACATTACGGACTTGCTCGAGGCCTCAAATCATAACAAACAACGCTAAAACCATGAATTACACCCTAATTCAAGCTTTTTGAACTTTGAAATTTCAAGCTTCTAAATTCGATGCCGAAACCTATCAAATCACGTCCGATTGACTTCAAATTTTGCACACAAGTCATATTTGACATTACGGACCTACTCCAACTTCCGGAATTGGATTCCGATCCCGATATCAAAAAGTCCACTTCCGGTCAAACTTCTCAAAAACCTTCAAATTCCTATCTTTAGCCAAATGGCTCCAAAATGACCTACAGACCCCCGAATTCACTTCCGATCGCGCTCCCAACTCTAGAATCACCATACAGAGCTGCTCCCAGACTCGGAATCCCAAACGGATATCGATATCACTGAAATGCACTTCAACCCAAACTTATGAAATTTCTTTCAAAATGCTACTTTCCACAATAGGCGCCAAAACGCTCCCGGGTCATCCAAACCCCGATCCGGGCATACGCCCAAGTCCGAAATCATCATACGAACCTGCTGGAACCTTCAGATCCCGATTCCGAAGTCGTTTACTCAAAATTCCAATCCTAGTTAATTCTTTCAACTTTAAGCTTCCGAAATGAGAATTCTCTTTCCAAATCAGCTCTGAACTTCCCGAAACTTAATTCCGACCACGCGTACAAGTCATAATACCTGAAATGAAGCTGTTCATGGCATTAGACTGCTTTACGACGTGCTAGAGCTCAAAACGATCGGTCGGGTCGTTACAACTGACATCTCTCACATAAGCTAAATACGCGGCACACCCCTTCTCAACCATACGCTGAGCTTTAAGGAAAGAGATAACTCTACTAGGAGTGTGGTCTAAGGTACCCCTCCACTCAACACGCGGTATACCTAGCATAGACAGCGTCACGGTTTTGGCGTGGCAATCAAGAATAGCATAATGGGGAGACAACCAGTCCATGCCCAAAATAATATTAAAATCAACCATACTGAGCAATAATAAATTGGGTCTGGTCTCAAAACCACTAAGAGCAACCAAACATGACCGATAGATGCGGTCCACAACAAGAGAATCTCCCACAGGAGTAGAAACATAAACAGGGAAACTCAAGGAAATCCCGAGGTATACCCAAATGCGGAGCAAAATAAGAAGACACATAGAAATAAGTGGAGCCTAGATCGAATAGAATCGGTACACCTCTATAACAAACCATGACAATACCTGTGATGACAGAATCGGAGGCAACAACCTCGGTACGGGCAGGTGGGGTAGCAACTGGGGCTGTAACCATAGCCTGAGAACTCTGCGGGGCGCGCTGTGGCTGAGAAGTCTGTGGAGGTGCACTCCTCCCAAGTCTAGGGCAATACCTCACCACATGGCGTATGTCACCACACTTAAAGCAACCTCGCCACTGACGTGGCAGTGGGAACTGTGCGGTACGGGTACTCCAAGACCCCTGGACACCAGAAACTCTGTGTGAAATCTGAGATGCAAACTGAGCTGGCTGACCCGCAAAACCTCTACCATGACGCACCCTGCCTCCAAAATAAGGACCAGTATATCTCCCCGGTCTACGAGGTCTACTCACTCCTCTATACTCTCCCTCTTGACCTCGTCTGTCCTCTCTCTCCTGGATCCACCTGTCCCCTACTCGGCGAGAGGTCCTCACCACCCGCTGAACTGGGACCACAGGCTGGGTCGCCATGACACCTGGAACCTGAACAATGGAAACTCGCTGCTCTGGAGTAGGGGCGGCGGGAGTCTGGGTCCCTCCCCCGATCTGTGAAGTAATCGGTACAACCTGAATCAATCCCGCCTACAACCTGAATCAATGTACCAAACATGCTCAGGAATTATGCCAAAGTCTCCTGAAGTGCTAGAGTAGTAGTAGCCGTAGGCGTGTCAGGTGCCTGAACTCCGGCTGGATCTGCTGGTGTTACCTCGGCGTCAGCTTGCGCAGGTGCTCTAGCTGCACCGCATGCGCGTCCTCGGCCTCTACCCCGGCCCCGGCCTCTGATGGCTGCAGTAGGGTGCGCGGGTGCCTGATCGTCTCGAGTAGCATGCGTCCTCACCATCTGTGAGAGAATAGAAGATAGAAGTTTAGGATTGTGATGTCAAAAATCTTGCACGACAGGGAATCAAATGAAGTGAAATTTTCCTAACGGTTACATAGCCTCTCGTAGATAAGTACAGACGTCTCCGTACCGATCAGTGAGACTCTAATAAACCGGCTTGTGTTCCGTGACTCCTATGAACCTAGAGCTCTGATACCAACTTGTCATGACCCCAGTTCGCCCTCCGTGAACATGTCATGACGGCACCTAGTCCCTATGACTAGGTAAGTCTAACAATGCGAAAACAATACAACTTGCAGAAAAATATTAATTTAGAACTGAACAACTAGAAGAAAACCGTATATAGATGCTGCTTGGCATATACAACTCTATAACGCGGAAGTCTACAATATCATCCCAAAACCCAGAAACTCACGGGAACACAAGCTAACAGAATGTAATACACTCCTCTAACTCCGGAATGTCTAAAACAATAGTAAGAAAGGAAGGCTAACTGCTAAAGCTAGAATAAAATAGAGACTCCTTGGTCTGCGGACGTGGTAGATGTACCTCGAAGTCTCTGCTAGATCTCTCCGCCACGAGGGTGATACGCCTGGGTGGAGGTACCTGGATCTGCACATGAAAAACATGCACAGAAGGGGCATGAGTACACCACAGTGGTACTCAGTAAGTGCCAAGCCTAACCTCGGTTGGGTAGTAACGAGGAAGGTTAAGGCCCTACTGAGGTTAAATAAATAATCAAGTGACAGGATAAAATAAGTAGTGAAATTGAGAACCGATAATAAAGATCTACACAGCATAATAAGAGTGCAATAACGAAAACAGAAATAAAGGTAAAACACAAAGGAATACCGCTCATAGCAAGGATGATAACCGGGGATCTCTTAGTATCCCGAGGATCTCTTGGTATCCTCAATATATATACTAGGGATCTCTTGGTATCCCGAGGATCTTTTGGTATCCTCAATATATGCCAGGGATCTCTTAGTATCCCGAGGATCTCTCAGTATCCTCAATATATATACTAGGGATCTCTTGGTATCCTCAATATATGCCAGGGATCTCTTAGTATCCCGAGGATCTCTCAGTATCCTCAATATACATGCCAGGGATCTCTTAGTATCCGAGGATCTCTCAGTATCCTCAATATATGCCAGGGATCTCTTAGTATCCCGAGGATCTCTCAGTATCCTCAATATACGTGCCAGGGATCTCTTAGTATCCGAGGATCTCTTAGTATCCTCAATATATGTGCCAGGGATCTCTTAGTATCCCGCACCTCAGTCCAGATCATAAATACGTACAGGGGATCTCCGGGATGCCATCCCGTAGTCCCAATTTAAAACACACAGCAGCAACACAAAAACATTAAATTAAATGCTAATTTCGTACTAAGTAAACAGTTAATTCTAGCCTAATATGCTTCACGTAATACAATTAAGGAAATTTAAGCAAATAGGCAATTAAGTCAACTAAACATGCTTTTCTGAACTAACACAGACTAAGTTTGCAAGTAGAATAAAAAAAACAGGTAAGAAAGGAACTCCGTTTAAATACTTAAAGTAAAACCGGGTTTTTCAACAAATAGCTCAGGTACGCGCTCGTCACCTCACGTACAAGGCATTTCAATTGTCAATATATCATATCCTAAGGAGAAGGTCCCCCACACAAGGTTAGACAAGCTACTCACCTCGAACCGGCTCAAAATCAACTAGAAACCACGCTTTTGCCACGAGTATCCGACTCCAAATGGCTCAAATCTATTCAATTCAATTACATATTGTAAATAACATCTCAAGCAACTGATTCGACTATTTAATTCAAAGCCTTGCGCGAAATTAGGTAAAATGACCAAAACGCCCCTCGCCATCATCTCGGAATTGGATGAAATTAACATTTTTAGAACCCTCGTACTCTCACGAGTCTAACCATATAAAAATCTCTAAAATCGGAGGTCAAACACCTACTCAAAACTCAATAATTTGGTCTATGAAGTTTTACCAATTTTTCATTCAAAATGTGAAATTAAAGGAGGAATTCATGATTAGATTAGTGTGTTATAAGCAAAAAGGAGTATAGAATCGTTACCCAATCGTTGTCCCTGAAAAACCCTCGATATCTCCCTCAAATCCGAGCTCCCAAGCTTGTGTTTTGATAAAAATGGCTAACCCTCAATTTTTTTGAATGTTTATAACTGCCCAGGTAATTAGTGAATCGCGATCGCGAAGATAGGACCGCGATCGCGAACAGTAAAATAAAGGCTCCAGGAAAAAGGCCTACGCGAACGCGAGAAGGAGCACACGATTGCGGAAGAGGAGGAGCTGGCCTTACGCGATCGCGTCTGAATACACGCGAACGCGAAGAAGGAATGGGCCACTTAGTCACCAGCTCAGTTTACACTACGCGAACGCGAAGGGGAAGTTGCGAACGCGAAAGAGAAAGGGCCAGTTCTGTGCGATCGCGAACCAATCCATGCGATCGCGATTAAGGAATGGGGCCCCCCTCCGAAATTACTCTATGCGAACGCGTGAAGGGGTACGAGATCGCGAAGAAGAAAACAGGTCTGCAACAGCTGAAGAAATTCTGCAATTTTAAACAACTCAAAATGCCCCGTTGAGCATCCGAAACACACTCGAGGCCCCCGGGACCTCAACCAAACCTACAAACATATCCCATAACATCATTCAAACTTGTACCAATCCTTAAACCACCTAAAACAATGTCGGAAACTCAAATTAATCAAGGATTTAAGCCTAAAAACGTCAAATTCTCTCAAAATACTCTTTCGATCAAAAACCTAACCAAATCACGTCCGAATGACCTGAAATTTTACACACACATCCCAAATGACATGACGGAGCTACTGCAACTTTCGAAATTCCATTCCGACCCTCGGATTAAAATCTCACTATCGGACCGGAAACTTCAAAAATTCAAACTTCGCATTTCAAGCCTAAATTTGCTACGGACCTCCAAAACACATTTCGAACACGCTCCCAACTCCGAAATCACCTAACGGAGCTAACGGAACCATCGGATTTCCATTCCAAGGCCGTCTTCACACTGTTCCAACTACGAGCAACTTTCCAACACTTAAGCTCTCATTTAGGGACTAAGGGTCCCAAAACTCTCCGGAACTCGAAATCAAACATCCCAGCAAATTTAAATTAGCAGAAATAGACTTGGGGAAAGCATTTAATAGGGAATCGGGGTGTAAATTCCAAAAACGACCGGCCGGGTCGTTACACTTGCAGACTAAAGGAGCAGAAGAAGAAGAAGAAGACCCAACAGAAAGACCAGGAGGGAGTTTCATAAAAACTTCCTCACCAAGATCACCATGCAAGAATGCATTCTTGACATCAAGTTGGAACATAGGCCAACCCTGTTTGACAGCCACAATAATTAGGGTCTCAACAGTAGACATTTTGACAACACGAGAGAATGTTTCATGGAAATCAACACCCTCCACCTGAATATCACCCCTTACAACTAATCTAGGCTTATACCTCTCTATATTCCCATCAGCTTTATACTTTACCTTGTAAACCCGTTTGCAGCCAAGGCGGAGAATTCTTCTACGAGTTTTTCACTTCCTTCTTCCTATTTTCATTATTGGTTATGAATTCTAGTATTGTAGTTTTCCATACTATTATGAATAGCTAATTTGTTGTCTAGGGTTTTGATGAAATCTATTGGAGGATGATTTTCTTGTTACGTTATTATAGATTTGCTGTAGTATTTTCTCTATTTGTTCAACTACGTTATTATTGTGGTTGGTTGAAGAGCTCTCAATCGACTGTGCCTATTTAGTGTGTATTACTCGGGAGATAGTGCATATATAGGTAGTTGTTGAACAACATCACTCCTAACGTATATGAGGGATCAATACGGAGGGTTTAAAGGTGGGATTAGGGATAACGAAACCTTGAGTGCGACCCGAGTGAGCCGTACTTAATTCCAGGTAGCGTAATTCGGGAGAATATGTCTAGTAAATTGTGGTAATTACTCGGGAGAGAGTTACGACAGCCAGAGCGCTCATGATCGGTAGAGAATACTTAGGCGGATTTATAGAAAACGTAGCGGGAAGAATTCCGACAATAGGGGAAATTATAACTCTAGACCTCCTTAATCTTGTCTCTAACCCTTAGTATCTTTAGTTGTCAATTTACTATTTTAATTCGTTAGTTAATTAGTTAAACATAAGAATCTTAATATCTATAAGTTAGGAATTGTTCAAGCTTGTCTTCTTGGTAATAGCGAACAGCTGTAGCTAAGCCTTAGTTCTCTGTGAGATTCGACTCTGGACTTGTAAACCGAATTATATTTGCAGTGACTGCTTAGCCCTTTTTATAAGGCATAGTTGGGCGTGATCAAATTTTGGCGCCGTTGCCGGGGAACTAACAGTATAGCTGTAGATGTACTTATTTCTAGGTTGCAAGTTTGAACTTTTATTTTTGTTTTTTTGTATTTTATTTATTTTTTTATTTTTTATTTTTGACTTGAGAGACATGACATCTTGGAATTATGAGAGTTTTGATGTTGGTATTTCTAATTTTGATCCTCCTTATGCACATAACTCGCTCTCGAGAAATAAGGAGAAAGGTGCACTGTTTTGTAAAGTAGAGCCACTTGAATTGAAAACAAAATAGTTTTATTGCTGTGAAAAAAAAAATATTCCTTGATAAGTGGTGATCTTGATGTAATTGTGCTTAAAGAAGTATGGGGTAATATACACTGAGGTGTAGGTGGAGTTTGGTTTGACATAAGTATGAGGTTTGAATGTTAAAGTATATGTATTAAAGTGCTTAGGGAGGTGTAGTCACTCTTATATCTAAATGTATCCTACCCGTCCCGCAGCCTACATTACAACCAAATAAAGTCCTACTTAATCCTAGACTGAATGAGCTTGATTAGTAGAGTAGTACACTACGCGCAAGCCTATGGTGTATCTTTTGTGTCATATGAATGTTATTTCTGAGAGTGAGTGAATTCTTTCTATCTTGAGTTCCAAAGTGTTCTTAAATTTTATTGTGTGGAACTACTCTCTTTTGTTGTGTGAGGGCACTTGATTCATGAAGGAGAGGTAATGTCAGTGACCTCTATGTTAGAGTAAGTGGGTGAGTTGTGAATAATGCGTGGTACTTGCAAGTCAAATCTTAAGGTGAAGATGTTACGCTTTTGTGCTTAGTCTATTTTAAGTATTCTTGGTGTGACGAGTTAGGATAATTGTTTAAAAAGGTCGTGTCTATATAAAGTGTAGTTTGATTGCTCGACGACGACCAATGGTTTAAGTGTGGGGTGTTGATGATAGGCTATAATTACGTATTTTAGTCGCTTATTACACTCTAATTTACTGCACTTAAATTGAGTTTGAGCTTTAATCGCCAGTGTTTTGCACTAATTATGTGTTTTGTGCCTTGTAGGAGTGATTCTGAGCTATGTAGATGTTATGGAATGAATTCAAGTGATTTGGAGCTTTGAAGTCCGAGTAAAAGCCCAAGGAATTAAGCCGGGATCGTGTTCAGGGATCAACGGATGATAGTTAAGAACGAACGAAGAATCGAGTAGGCATATTGCGCACTGTCTAGTAAAATGCACATAACTTTTCGCTCAAAACTCTATTTGGGCTTTATAATATATGGTTGGAAAGCTAATTCAAATGGCTACAACTTTCATGTTTTAAGTTTTTCCAAATTACAAACGGTCCACGGTCATGTCCGCGGTCGAATCCGCGGCCGCGGACAGAACACTATGCAAATCCGCGGTCAGGTCCGCGGCCGCGGATGCCCTGACCTAGAAAAATATCCTTTTTCGCGTAGGAGAGGGTATAATTGTTTGGGCCCGATCCTACTTGGTATATATACATGAAAAAATGGTATTTTGAGCACCTTGGACTTACTTTTGACATAATTTAGACCTAAAGAGATACCGAGAAGGAGAGATCGAGTTTGGACACACTTGAGACCTACGGAGTCAAGAACACACTAGGAGCAAGGCGGAGAATTCTTCTACGAGTTTTTCACTTCCTTCTTCCTATTTTCATTGTTGGTTATGAATTCTAGTATTGTAGTTTTGCATACTATTATGAATAGCTAATTTGTTATCAAGGGTTTTGATGGAACCTAATGGAGGATGATTTTCCTGTTACATTAATATAGATTTGCCGTAGTATTTTCTCTATTTGTTCAACTGCGTTATTATTGTGGTTGGTTGAAGAGCTCTCAATCGAATGTGCCTATGGTGTGTATTACTCGGGAGAGAGTGCATATATAGGTAGTTGTTGAACAACATCACTCATAACGTATTTGAGGGATCAATACGGAGGGTTTAAAGGCGGTGTTGGCCCAAGAACAGGTGAAGTTTTGAAGAATGACAAATGAACTCAGTTATGGACAAGGTCCATCTTGTGAAGCACAGTCATGATTAACCTACACATGTGAGATGCACGTGAAGGAGATAAGTCCTACTGATCAGGCGCAATATCTCCTGATCTGATCGAAAAGGTTGCATATTGGATAAGGGGAGAAAGTCTCCTTATATGAAGAGAACACAATCCGGATAAAGATAGTGTTGGAGTATGAGATCTTCAAGGACTCAACTACTATAGAAGATCAGCAATTGAGTTCCAATCAAACTCTGATTACTAACCTATTAAAAGACAGTGATTGTTCTCTTTTACAGGGATTGCACAAACGCAGAAGTTAAACTAAATTGAGAGCAAAAGAGCAAGGCGATTTTGCAAGCATTTTTTGTGAGATTTGAGTGTGCACTCCTGAAGCTACTTGAACGAGATAGAAGAACTAATTCCATTGTATCTTTCTTTTATTCTAGTTCAATTGTAGTAGGTGGTTTAAAGTTGTACCTTTCAGCTTTCATAGAAGCAATTGTATTAGGTACTTAGAGTGTTCAAGTTATAAGCTAACTTGAAGTTGTCGCAACAGTTGAGGCTGTGTGCTACAACGGGATTAGAGTTAATCCTTAGGTTTACAAAGAGTTTTTGTAAATGCTGTTTTGGCTCAGTGATATTAGTGAAAGTTTGGGAAAATCCTACTGAGTAGTAGGTCGTGGTTTTTTTCACCTTTTGAGCCAGGTGTTTTCCACGTAAAAATTTTTGTGTTCTTTATTTAATGTACTTATTATTTGCAAACAGTAGTAGTTAGAACACCTAGAAGAACTAGGTTCTTCTAGAGAGAAAATTGGGTACCACACAAATCACCCCCCTCTTGTGTGGTATTGACGTTTAGAACACCAATTGGTATCAGAGCGGGTTATTCTTGAAGAGGCTAACACCTTAGGAAAAGATCAACATGAGTGCACCACTTGGGAACTGGGAAGGGCAATCCACTGCTAGGCCTCCACTTTTCAATAGTTAGTACTATTCGTGGTGGAAGAACAGGATGAGGGATCACATCGTAGGAGAAGACTATGAACTCTGGGACATAGTCACTGATGGTCCTCTAGCAACTAAAAAGAAGAATGCTGAAGGAGTGGATGTGCCAAAGACAAGAGCTGACTGCACTGCTGAAGACCTGAAGAAGTGGGAAAAGAATACCAAGGCCAAGAAATGGCTTGTGTGTGGACTAGGTCCAGATGAGTACAGTAGAATTCAAAGTTGTACCACTGCTAAGGAAATCTGGGACACTTTGCAAGAGGCTCATGAAGGAACACCTCAAGTGAAGAGGTTCAGAGGAACACTGCTGTATTCTCAATATGAAAATTTCACCATAAAGGAAGGAAAAACCATCCAAGAGATGTATACAAGGTTCACCACACTGACAAATGAACTTAAGTCTCTTGGAAGGATTATCCTTGAAGAAAACAAAGTTGAGAAGATTTTAACAAGGGTTCTGCCAGTCTCTTGGAAAAGCAAAATCACTGCTATTCAGGAATCAAAGAATATTGCTACCTTCAAGCTGGATGAACTAATTGGAAACCTTACTGCCTATGAACTGAGAAGGCAAACCATGAAAATAGATGCACTCAAGAAGGAAAGAAGTGTGGCTCTTAGAATTGCTGAAGGTTCAGATCTGGAGGATGAGGAAATGGCTATGATCACAAGAGATTTCAAAAAGTACCTGATGAGAGGAAAGGGTTCTTCAAGAGGTACGACCTTCAACAAACCTAGGGCTCCTGAGAAACAGACCAATGTGGGTTGCTACAAATGTGGTAAGACTGATCACATGATCAAGAATTATCCTCAATAGGAAATTGAGTGGAAGAAGGAAAGGGCTGAACGAAGGAACAGGAAGAAGGAACTGGTTCAACAAAAAAGGAACAAAGGATCAACAAAGGCTATGGTTGCTGCCTGGGGAGAAACATCAGATGAGGACTCAAATGATGAAGCTGGAGATGAACAAACACTTATGGCCATCGGAGAATCAGATGATGAACAAGAGGTAAGTATTCTTCATCTCAAAGACAAGATTAAATTCCTATCTAAAGAAAGGTTGTCTAAGCTACTGCTAGACTTCATTGATGAGTATAAGATAATTAACAATAAGAAGGAAGAACTGTCTAGGGAATGTGTGATCCTAAAAGCCAAGTGCAAAAATCTAGAGTCTAGGGCTAATGAGAGTGAAAGTAAAAATGCTGAGTTGAAGAACCAGGTTCTTGAATTTGACACCAGTGTCCTAGAACTTAGGTCTGAAAACTTAAAACTAAAATTAGGAACAGGAAAGAAGAAAGCTGATCACACACATCTCACCCTAGAAGAAAACTTAGGAAAAATGAAGGGTGAGCTGTACAGGAAGGATGAGCAGATAAGAGTATTAAAAGAACATCTAGGGAAGGTAAAACATGAACTAGACAGAAGTTGCAAATGGAACAAGGTTTCTGATGCACTCTCCTGGCTACAAGAACATCACAGTAGCAACAAAAGAGGACTTGGCTATGGCACTCAATCACCTAAGTGGGATCCT
Source organism: Nicotiana attenuata (assembly GCF_001879085.1). Classification (NCBI taxonomy): domain Eukaryota; kingdom Viridiplantae; phylum Streptophyta; class Magnoliopsida; order Solanales; family Solanaceae; genus Nicotiana; species Nicotiana attenuata. The sequence continues at coordinate 171,077 of NW_017671210.1, read as the reverse complement.
AAAAGCAAGTACCTCACTCTTTCTTAGAACAAAATCTGCACACACTGTGGCAAGACTGGCCATTACAAAAATGAATGTAATGCAAAAGAAAAGGCCATTCAAAAGAACAAAGCTTTTGTTCAAGAAAAAATAGGCTGCCTGGGTGGGCTAGAAGGAATTTGATTTATCCCTTTGCCTATAGAAAGGGACCCAAACTAGTTTGGGTTCCTAAGACTAACCCCTGATTTCTTTTTACAGGTCCAAGTGAAGGGAAGTAGCCAAATATGGTACATGGATAGTGGCTGCTCAAAACATATGACTGGAAGCAAGAACCAGTTCCTTTCACTTGAGGACCTAAAGGTAGGTAATGTCTCCTTTGGAAATGGGAAGAAAGGTGAGATTATT
>NW_017671210.1:167865-168069 GCF_001879085.1 Nicotiana attenuata | reverse complement strand
ACTCAAGAATCCCGTACTGAGGTAAGTTCATCTGCGATTGAAAACTTAGAGACTAGGTTTGTTCTGGTTGGACCCATTAGGGATGTTGAAGTGCTTGAGATAAGTATGAGTGGAGGTAAAAAGAATTTTGAAAAGAAAAAGAAGAGAGAGGAGTGCATATGGTAAAGGAAAAGGGGAAAGGTAGGGAAGGGGAGGCAGTTCTTG
>NW_017671210.1:88966-167325 GCF_001879085.1 Nicotiana attenuata | reverse complement strand
ACCTTGATAGTTTAAATATGTTCGTTTGATTACTGATGATTGAACCATGATTGCACTTGCAGTTGCCCCAGTGGCCATGAGTACTTATTAAAATCTGGGATTCACATTGTGTATGCAACTTTTCTATGATGCCAAAAGGGGGAAGAGATATTGTGCTTTACACATTATTCTGAAATAAGTCATATTTATAACCTAATTAACCTGGTCCTTCATGATAAGTGAAATTTCTAAGTTTAGTGTTGATGGTTAAGCTGAGTTCTTACAGGTCCCTTGATCAGTAAAAAGCACAGAGTTTGTCATCATCAAAAAGGGGGAATTTGTTGGCCCAAGAACAGGTGAAGTTTTGAAGAATGACAAATGAACTCAGTTATGGACCAGGTCCATCTTGTGAAGCACATTCATGATCAACCTACACATGTGAGATGCACGTGAAGGAGATAAATCCTACTGATCAAGCCGCAATATCTCCTGATCTGATCGAAAAGGTCGCATATTGGATAAGGGGAGAAAGTCTCCTTATATGAAGAGAACACAATCCGGATAAAGATAGTGTTGGAGTTTGAGATCTTCAAGGACTCAACTACGATAGAAGATCAGCATTTGAGTTCCAATCAAACTCTGATTACTAACCTATTAAAAGACAGTGATTGTTCTCTTTTACAGGGATTGCACAAACGCATAAGTTAACTAAATTGAGAGCAAAAGAGCAAGGAGATTTTGCAAGCAATTTATGTGATATTTGAGTGTGCACTCCTGAAGCTACTTGAACAAGATAGAAGAACCAATTCCATTGTGTCTTTCTTTTATTCTAGTTCAATTGTAGTAGGTGGTTTAAAGTTGTACCTTTCAGCTTTCATAGAAGCAATTGTATTAGGTACTTAGATTGTTCAAGTTATAAGCTAACTTGAAGTTGTCGCAACAGTTGAGGTTGTGTGCTACAACGGGATTAGAGTTAATCCTTAGGTTTACAAAGAGTTTTTGTAAATGCTGTTTTGGCTCAGTGATATTAGTGGAAGTTTGGGAAAATCCTACTGAGTAGTAGGTCGTGGTTTTTTTCACCTTTTGAGCCAGGTGTTTTCCACATAAAAATCTCTGTGTTCTTTATTTAATGTACTTATTATTCCGCAAACAGTAGTAGTTAGAACACCTAGAAGAACCAGGTTCTTCTAGAGAGAAAATTGGGTACCACACAAATCACCCCCCCCCCCCCTCTTGTGTGGTATTGACGTTTAGAACATCAGGCGGGATTAGGGATAACGAAACCTTGGGTGCGACCCGAGTGAGCCGTACTTAATGCCAGCTAGCGTAATTCAGGAGAATATGTCTAGTAAATTGTGGTAATTACTCGGGAGAGAGTTACGACAGTCAGAGCGCTCATGATCAGTAGAGAATACTTAGGCAAATTTATAGAAAACGTAGCGGGAAGAATTCCGACAATAGAAAAAATCATTACTCTAAACCTCCTTAATCTTGTCTCTAACCCTTAGTATCTTTAGTTGTCAATTTACTATTTTAATTTGTTAGTTAATTAGTTAAACATAAGAATCTTAACATCTATAAGTTAGGAATTGTTCAAGCTTGTCTTCTTGGTGATAGTGAACAACTGTAGCTAAGCTTTAGTTCTATATGGGATTCGACTCTGGACTTGTAAACCGGATTATATTTGCAGCGACCGCTTAATCCTTTTTATAAGGCATAGTTGGGCATGATCACTCACATTTACCAGATTTTATAATATTTTTACTTGAAAATTCTATTATGCCCTTGATATTATAAAAATCCTCATATTTATGTAATACCTTCTATATTATATACTATATAATTTCTTTTTACCTAGGTATTTTTTTAATACCTAAATAAATTAATATTATTTTTATAATATATACGTACATTTAATTTTTTCTTAACGTTAATTTTCAAGATATATTGGTAGAGTTATTAAATTTGTCAGTAACTTTAGTATGAACAAATCTCAAGTCAACGTTCTTAACCATTCCTAATAAAATACTTCTAATAAAAATTATAAAATTAAAGCTCACAGATTTATCAACCAAGCCATATTCGTCAATCCAATAAATAAAATACCAACATATATTAAACTCACACATTAGATTAACGGTTTCAAATAAATAATATCAACAGATAAAGCTTAAAGTTTAATATTAAAGCCATATATCTTTTAAAAAAATTAAAAGTTTTACTGACTATAAAAAACTATTATTTGTTAAACAAATTTATTTTTGTCATTTCAAATAAATATTTTTTTGTCGTTTTATATTTGAAAATATGTTCATGCTCGAATATGATTAAACAAATTCAGTATCATGGGAAATTAAATGTACTAATATATTACTAAAATAATATAATTATTGTAATTATAAGTAAACTTTCTAGGTAAAAATATATTATCAAATATATAATATAGAATATATTACGTAAATTGGAGGATTTATAATGTTAAGGGCATAATAGACTTTTCAGGTGAAAGTTTTATAAAATCTTGTCAAAGTGATTATCGTGATAACTAGAGCATAGTAAAATGATTTTTGTGCAACAAAATAAAGAAAAGTGACTTTTAGGTAATGAACGCAAAGTTGAATGACTTTTATGTAACATCAGCCATAAGTAATAAGTTGGTCACCCACAACTTATGAACGCAAATTGTATACTATACAAATATCTAAAGTTCAGTATTGGCATTCTTCATTACCGCAGTCGTGACTCTCAGTTCTTCAAGAGCGGTTATTAGTAGGGGGAAGTGCACAGTTAGCCACTAATTAGAGATGTCTTTACTCTTTAGCCACTATTTAAAATGTATTTACTCTTTAGCCAGTGCTTAATAACCTGCCCGGACGAAAATACCCATGTGCTAGACATGGGTACTGTGCAAATATTAAGGATATGGTGTCACGACCCTAAACCCGGACCCGGTCGTGATGGCGTCTCTCGTGAAGATAAGGCCATCCGACACACTCCCACTTCATTCTTAAGCAATTAAATAATAGAACTAAGTCTAAATCATAATAATAAATCCCAAAATAAGGTAGATAATACTATTGCGGAATAGACATAGCTCGACATCGGGGTGTCACAAGTCACGAGCATCTACTAAGGTCTAAATACAACTGAAATTCTAAAAAATGCACTAAATACAGGCTAAAGAAATCAGGAGGGAGAAAAGCAGTGCTGCGGACGTCGGGCAGCTACCTTGCTAAACTCCGATGACTCTGCCTCTGAGCAACCACTACCTGCTACCGGGTTCAGAAATACTTGAATCTGCACACAAGGTGCAGGGAGTAAAGTGAGTAGTTCCAACTCAGTGAGTAATAATAATAAATGCAGACTGAGTAATAAGAAATCGCGTAAAGGCACATCAATAGGCTATAAAGAAGCAGTAAAAGCCAGTAAAAGCAGTGAAACAGTGAAAATATGTAAAGTCACTTTAGTTCAATTTAAACTTCTTCAAAATGCCTTTTTAACAGTTCAACAAGTGAATGACAGGCAACTATGAAAGATAAACACGTAATGAACCGCCCCTCGGGCACAATATCAATAGAATCAGCCCCTCAAGCACAATAGCAACAGAAGCAGCCCCTCGGGCAAACACATGGAACGGGTACCAGCCCCTCGGGCATAATAACAGTAGAATTAGCCCCTCGGGCAATAACATAGGACAATACCAGCCCCTCGGGCTATATCTGATATCATAATGGGTACCTGTGCTCACTGGGGGTTTACAGACTCCTGGAGGGGCCCCTTACGGCCCAAGCGCAATATCAAGCCATCTCCTGGCATCATCAATAGGCTCTCGGCCTCATATCAACAAGCCACCTCGTGGCGTACAAATCTCAGGCCCTCAGCCTCATAATCAACAAGCCACCTCGTGGCGTACAATATCTTAGGCCCTCGGCCTCTTAATCATAAATCAGCGTATCCTCGCACACACAGGCCCTCGGCCTTACTCAGGCAGAATCTCATAAGCCACTCGGGCAACAGTAAAACATGATGCTCAGCCCAATTATTATTTAAAAATATCATTTAATGTATTTAAACAGAGTAAGCATGGCTGAGTTATGAAAACTGTGGTATATAATATGACTGAGTACAAGAATAAAGTCAAATAGTGGGGAAATATCAGTAAAAATCCCCCAAGGGTCCAAATAGTTGGCACAAGGCCCAAATATGGCATTCAGCCCAAAACATAATGATAGAAATAAGTTTTCAATCAACTACGCGGTAAAACAATCATTCGGGAAGTCACAATCCCCAACAGTGCACGACCCTACGCTCGTCATCTAGCGTGTGCGTCACCTCAATATAGCACCACGACGTGCAATCCGGGGTTTCATACCCTCAGGACAACATTTAAAGTCATTACTCACCTCGATCCGGTCCAAACTCTAGCCCGCGATGTCTTTGCCCTCATGAATTGACCTCCGAATTGTGATGACCCGACCCGTCGTCTCATGAGTTACCGCTCCATTTTCCCCATTTTATGCTTCTTCATGTTTCGTTATCGGTATTTGGTGTGTTAGAGTTGATTTGGATTGGTTTTGATAAGAAATGAGACACTTAGTCTCTTTAAGGAAGGCTTAAGTTGGAAAAAAAGTCAACCGGACGTTGACTTATGATTTAGAGGGCTCGGAGGTGATTTCCGGTATTCGGTTAGCTTTGGGAGGTGATTTGTGACTTAGGAGTGTGATCGGAAGTGATTTTGGAGGTCTGGTGTAGAATTAGGCTTGAATTGGCGAAGTTAGTATTTTGGCGAATTCCGGTTGATAGGTGAGATTTGATCCGAGGGTCGGAATGGAATTACGAGAGTTGCAGTAGCTTCGTTAGGTGATTTTGGGTGTGTGCGCAAAATTTCAGATCATTTGGAGGTGTTTTGGTCGGGTTTTTGATTGGATGTGTGTTTCGGAAGTTTTTAAGAAACTTAGGCTTGAATCCGATGTGATTTAATGGTTTTAGCGTTGTTTGATGTGTTTTGAAGATTGGAACAAGTTTGAATAATGTTTTAGGATGTGTTGGTGCTTTTGGTTGAGGTCCCGGGGGCCTCGGGGTGATTTCGGGTGGTCAATCGGACCATTTTTGGACTCAAAAGGTTGCTGGTTTTCAGCTGTTGGTGTTACAGAGAATTGCTCTTCGCGTTCGCATGGGTGTTGTCGCGAACGCGTAGAGGGAATTTGAGGGCTTGGAAATTTGGTCTTCGCGTTCGCATCTCCTTGGTCGTGTTCGCATAGTTCTGAAAGGCGAAGATTCGCGTCCGCGTTTGGTATCACGCGTTCGCATAGAAGGAAGTGACGGCCCTGGGTGTTTGTTCATTGCGTTCGCGGCCATTGGGACGTGATCGCGTAGTTATAGTTTCTGAAGGTTCGCGTTCGCGTGCAAGGAGCCGCGTTCGCCTAGGGATAAATTTTGGTCAGCATTTTATGTTCATCGCGAACGCGGGGCAGTTGACCGCGTTCGCATAGGGTAAAAATACACCTGGGCAGAAGGGTTTTATATTATTTCATCCGCGAAGCTTGGTCCATTTTCCTCCATTGTTGAGCACCTTGAGAGCTTTTGGTAGAAATTGAAGAGGGTTTCGACGGGTATTGATTGGAGGTGAGTCCTATGGCCTAGAAACGTCATTTTATCGAAGAATCAACCTTTAAATTCATGGAAATTTGAGTAAAATTTGAAGAACTAGGGCTTGACTTTTGAAATGAAAATTTGGGATTTGAGGGGGCATTTGAGCTCCGATTTTGGTAAATTTGATATGTATGGACTCGTGGCGAGACGAGGAATCCGGTGATGTAAATTTTGCAATTTTTCGAGAAGTGGGCCCGGGGCTCGGGTTTTGCTAGTTTCGAGATTTTTGCTATTTTTCGATTGTTTTCAATTGGGTATTGTTCCCTTAGCATATTGTGATGTATTCGCTCTGATTTTGGATAGATTCGACGCGCGTGGAGGCCTATTTGAGGGGCAAAGGCGTCGCGAGCTAGAGATTTCACCGGTTCGAGGTGAGTAATGATTGTAAATGATATCCTGAGGGTTTGAAACCCCGGATTTGCACATCATAGTGCTGTATTGAGGTGACTTGCATGCCGGATAGCGAGCGTGGGGTAGAGCACCATCGGGGATTGTGACTTGGTCCGTCCCGATTGATGAAATTACTACGTATTTGACTGAAACTACTTGTTATCATCATAATTTGGGCTGATTGCCATGTTTGGGCTTCGTGCCAACTATGTGAATCCTTCAGGGATTGATATCATTGTTTTCGCATTACTTTGCATATTATTTGATCTCGGTCCAAGGTTTTAATACTCTTTTGCAAACTCAGCCATTTTTCTAAGATTTGGTAACTGAAACAATATTTTATTGACGTTTTGAGCTGAGAACTACCATGTTGTATTGCCCAAGTGGCTTATGTGCATTTTTGGACTGAGCATGGATCGGGCTGCGCGCCACAGCAGTGTTACATGTGCATTTTTGGACTATGGATGGCTCGGGCTGCACGCCACAGCGGTGTTACATTGATTTTGAGGCCGAGGGCCAGGTTGATGCCACGAGATGGCTTGATATTGCGCTTGGGCTGTAGGAGCCCCTCCGGAGTCTGTACACACCGCCAGTGAGCGCCATCGACGTTAAATATGGATGGCTCGGGCTGCACGCCGCAGCGGTCATATGCATTGCATTGCACTCATGCATTGGTTCCTGTTTGTATTACGTGTCATGACATTCAGCACTCGCATTTCATTGGCTTCTATGCTACTTCTTGCACTGCTTACCTGATACCCTGGTGTTATTTGTTGATGGAGTGCTGTGCCCGAGGGGCTGACTTATGTGCTGACTTGCACTATCTGTTTCGCATTCATTTGCTTAACTGTTGAAAAAAACATTTTCAAAAGAGGTTTTAACTGAGCCCAGATAGATTTTCTAAAGGATTTCACGGTTTTACTATTTTCTCAAAGGGTAGCACTGTTCTATATAGCATGATGGAGTGCCTTTCGTGATTTCTTGCTGCTCAGTTATTATTTACCTTTATTACTCACTGAGTTGGATTACTCACTTTACTTCCTGCACCTCGCGTGCAGATGCAGGTATTGGTTACCCGGTAACGGGTTTGAGCTGGTTGAGGATTTGCTATCTTAGCTGAGCAAGGTGACCGCCGGCGTTCGCGGCACCGGACTTCGTGTTTTGATTCTAAACTTTATTCTGTATATTATTGACCCTGTAGTCGTGTTCAGACTTCCTTAGATGCTCGTGACTTGTGACACCCCGGTCGGGCTGTGTTGGGTCGTATATATATCGATTGTTATTGTCATTAAGTTGTATTTATCTAATCATTTATGTTTAAAATTTTTTGAAAGAGGCGTTGTTGTTCTGTTGGCTGGCCTTGTCTTCACGAGAGGCGCCATCACGACCGGGTTGGGAATTGGGTCATGACAAGTTGGTATGAGAGCCTAGGTTACTAGGTTTCATGAGTCATGAGCAAGTTTAGTAGAGTCTCACGGATCGGTACGGAGACGTCTGTATTTATCCTCGAGAGGATGCAGAACCTTTAGGAAAACTTCACATTCTTGAATTCTTATCGTGCGTCCTTGATTCGGCTTGAAAAGAAAACTCTTGAAATTCCTTCCACGCGATTATGTGCGCACGTGAGCGCTCAGTATCACATGTGCCTTAATGGCTTGTGATTCCCCGATCAAGGGGCGAGATGAAATCTCCGTGAGTTTGATGTTGGGCCAGTCTTTGTGACTTGAGGCCGGATCTTGCCTATGGCTGGAGCATTGAGGTGCTGATCGTGTGAGCAAGTGTTTCGAACTTATATGTTCGGTATTGTCCCTATTAGCCGGAATGGCGGTTTGGTATTCATGTGATGAGTATGTTAATACTGCGAGATGTATTTAGATGACTTGGTAGTGACGAAGAAGCCTGCTGGATAATAGATGAACTGTTAAGTGATTCGTTTCCTATTGTGATTTGATGTGTAGCCCGAATATGGGCGCGTGAAGGATATTTTCGTGTCTCCTAGTTGGAAAGTAAAGTGCAATACATGTGGCAGTATGAGTTCAGACTCAGGAAGACTGAGTTGACTGTGAAACGAATATGATGGTGGAGGGTATGCTGAAGTACTAAATTGAGGCGAAGCAGGTGGGTTATCCCCTGCGGAGTGTTCTTCAGTGGTATGAACCTTATGCGTATGTTAGAAGATCTCATGTGTAATTGAAGGGTACGTGTTGTAATTTGAGAATTCGGGTCGCTTAAGAGAGTGGACCCAACTGAGGTGGGAACGAATGCGAGGTTTGCAGAGGATTACAGTACTAGATGATCTGTGTTTTCACGAACTGGTAGATGATTTTATTTTAATCTCACTATGATATGGTGACATCATTAGAGTAAAAGTATTACGGGTATTGAGTGTGTCCTGATATATGGCTTCGAGCCAAGTTAAGGAGGTTGCTGTTGATTAGCTGATTGCACGGTTATGTGCTATGTTGGTTCCGTTTCGAGGTACGCTGGCGAATCAGTTCTGGTTGCGGAAATTGAGCCAAGGATGGCACAAGCAAAGCAAAATTTTGTCAAAGGTTATATGGTGCCTCGTAGATGTGTAAGAATCAGAGGATGTCTTAAGCTGTTGTTGGTAAAAATGCTTTGTGCATGGAGCAGGAAGATGTTTGTTTGTATTGGGATAAGGATCTCATTTTGCGTTATCGGAGTGCCAATAAGGCACGAGTCACTCTGTTCGTTGGGTCAGGTAATTTGCAGTTTGAATAAGAGTGAATGACTTTCGAGAATGGTTCTAATGTGTTCAAGATTCTACATGTGACAACCAGGTGTCTTAAGGTTGTGTATGTTGTTAGAGACTGTGTTTTCATTGGAAAATGTCAAGACTTGTGGTATTTTTATGTTAATTATGGGATTCTATGCATCGGTATCAGGAGAATAAAGGTAACGGATTTAGATTCGCAGGAAGTTCTTCATAGTAGATTATTTTGGGAATGTGGTGTTTCTGGGAACATTTGAGCGAGTATTCAGTGGCTTATGGGTCTTAGACAATGTGGTCTCGTGCTTGGGTCTCGTGTGGTAAGCCTGGGTTGAGGCATTGTGGTGCTACAGCAAGAAGGAATGTCAAGTGGATGATGAATCACAAAGGAAATTAGATAGATGGAATAGCTTGATAGTGGATCGAATCGGTATGGTAAGGATATGATTAATTTCTTTGTATGTGTTCGAGGTAATGAGCCCTTACAAGTATTGTGCAGCAAAGTTCTTGAGTTCTGACAGCTTGCTTAGCTCGGTTGGGATAGAAGGATTCAGTCCTGGCAGTTTAGCTCATGAAGATGGAATTGGGAGAGAGTTCTTGTTGGGTTTTACCGTGGTTTGGAGATGTATATATCTTTCTATGGGCATGCGAAGCATGGGATGTGTAATGATTTTCCTCCAAATGAGATCAGTGGGAGTCCTGGGCTAGATGAATTACAATTTCGTTCTGAAAAGAAGTTCATAAAATTCTTAGGCAACGGGTAGCCTCAGGTAATCAAGGAAATGGTACTACTAAACGAAAGTGATTTGACGAGAGTAAATGTCTCGGAAAAAGGGTAATGTGATTAGACTGATGATACTACGTTAGTATTGCGGTGCTTTCTTGCTAGATCGACTGCTGATATCTGAGTTTGTGTGATGACACAGGGAATTTTAGAATATCTTTCGTGGAATGATTGGGTATTCGAGGTGTAATATGTATTCATACTGCGGAATTTGGGATCAGGTACAGTGATTCGTGTGCTATATGGAGTTGGAGACTGGGAGTTCTCAGGTACAGACGATGTAGTGGTTATGGATCGTGTGTATTGGTACCGTAAGCGGCTATTGGGATTTGGAGGCCCGAGTGGATCTTTCTTTGCTTGGTATATTAGATTTTGGATATGATATTGGGGTGTAGACTGGTTGTCTCAATGTTGGGTTATTCTAGACTATTGTGCTCTGGGCTATGTCGGAAAATGCCACAGGTTGCGTGGCGAGGTGCATCGGATTATGTTCTAGCAGAGTGGTTTGTATTCCAAAGACCAGCGGATGGCTGGGAAGGATTGTTTTTCTTAATTGGGCTTTCGTGGCGGATGTCAGTGCAGAGTTTTCTACCATTGATTCAGTTCCGGTATTGAGGGACTTTTTCGGATGCGTTTCTTGTGGCCGGGCATGTCGCCGGGCGAGATTGTGGATTTCGGTATTTATTTGGTGCCGGGCACCGTATCGTACGGCTCCGGCAGGAGTTATAGTAGTGGAAGGAGCAACTTCAGGCTTCTTGGTATTGAGTTCGTTGGCAGGCCGATGTGGCTACGTATTTGGCTTGAGTTAGCTTGGTTAGTCCCGAGTTGAATTGTTGAGTGATAGGTTGATTCGATCGTTATTGAACTTGTTAGTGATCTGGGGAGATCTATGAGTTGCTTTTTCTGTGCTGTGAGGCCTTATGATTTGTTGGATATGGGCACATGTGGTGCGGTTCTATTGAGGATTCATAGAGAAAGTCGAGCGGGAAGAGTAATTGAGTGTTTCCCAGTAAATGGAGTATTGGTTATGGCCTATCGGGTTGCGTGTCTTATGTTATTTATTTCACACGTGGGTGCGATGAATTGCTTTAGTTTTAGACATCAAATTATGCGTGGCTGTCGATTTTGAGCATGGCGACTTGAGGTGTTTCATGTGTAACAGTGGTTGGGTAGGATCTCGCATTGTGGCGAGGCCACGCGGGGGTATGACCCTTCAGGGTAGATTCAGGTATTCTATTTCCATGATGTGAGACGGGGTCTCAGCCTTGTGTTGTAATGATACTGATGAGCTTGAGGTACAGCTTTTTCGTTGAGTCATTTGTCATGATTTGAGTATGTTCAGACCGTTCCTCATTGGTGCGGGTATTATGCAAGTTGTGGTTTAGGCCTGTGTTGAGGTGTCATATCACCAGAGTGGTGTGTTGGATTCGAGGTGATCGTGGAGTCATTAATGAATACGAACAGATTTGATTTCAGTTTGTTAGAAGGATAATATCGAGGTTCGGCTCGGAAATGTGTTGTGGTAATAGTCAAAGGGAAGGGATTTCATGAATGGTTGATCTGAGAAAAATGGTTACGGTTTATCGCGTGTTTCATTTATCGTTGGCAGTATATGAAAGTGTTGGAATAAGACTTTAGCTAATAAAAAGTTTCCTACCGGTATTCTGGTGTTGTGGGCAACTGCTATGGATAGAAGTTATCGTTTCGAGTATTTGGGTTATGTAGTATATCATGTGATTGCACCTGAGGTTGCAGGTATGGGAATTTGGGTTATGTAGTATATCATGTGATTGCACTTGAGGTTGCAGGTATGGGTCATTACAGCTGGTTCGGGCTTATTCTGAGTATAGAGGTGAGGTTCTGATCTTATGTATGATTTCGAAAAGTGCAATGCGGTTCTACGGTTTATGGTCTAGATGGATTGTGAGATTTCAGCTATGTCGTGTTATCGGGCCTATGCGAGATAGGGTGACGTGGGATCACCCCGGGTATATCTTGGTAAGGTCATTCAGCTATTGGTCGGCTTCTAGTACAACTCTGGGTGCGCTCGAGGACGAGCGTTGGTTTAAGTTGGGGAGGATGTGACGACCCGACCCGTCGTCTCATGAGTTACCGCTCCGTTTCCCCCATTTTATGCTTCTTCATGTTTCGTTATCGGTATTTGGTGTGTTAGAGTTGATTTGGATTGGTTTTGATAAGAAATGAGACACTTAGTCTCTTTAAGGAAGGCTTAAGTTGGAAAAAGTCAACCGGACGTTGACTTATGAGTTAGAGGGCTCGGAGGTGATTTCCGGTGATTCGGTTAGCTTCAGGAGGTGATTTGTGACTTAGGAGTGTGATCGGAATTGATTTTGGAGGTCCGGTGTAGAATTAGGCTTGAATTGGCGAAGTTAGTATTTTGGCGAATTCCGGTTGATAGGTGAGATTTTGATCCGAGGGTCGGAATGGAATTCCGAGAGTTGCTATAGCTTCGTTATGTCATTTTGGACTTGTCTGCAAAATTTCATGTCATTCGGACGTGGTTTGGTTGGGTTTTTGATCAAAAATAGAATTTGGAAGTTCTTTAAATTGTTAGGCTTGAATCCGATGCAAATTTGGTGTTTTAATGTTGTTTTGAGCATTCCGAAGGTTGGAACAAGTTTGAATAATGTTATGGGATATGTTGGCGTGTTTGGTTGAGGTCCCGAGGGCCTGGGGTGTATTTTCGGGTGGTTTCGGATCATTTCGGGCTGTTTTGCAATGGCTGAAGCTGGTATCTAGTATTGTTCTTCGCGCCCTCGCGTTCGCGAAGAAGGATTTGGCTTCTGGGGTTTTGTTCTTCGCGTTCGCGAAGAGAGCCTCGCGTTCGCGAAGAAGAGGCAATTATGTTGTGCAGGTCTTACTTTGGAGGCCCGTATCTCTCAATCTACAGTGAATTTGGAGATGATTCAAAAACAAAAGTTGTAGCTATTTGAATCTAGTTTCCATAAACATATTATAATAGTCATTTGAAGTTGTGTGTAAAAAGTTATGACCATTACATTAGAGGCTGTCCGAGCAGAGTTTGGAAAATGAATTTTTGGAACTTTGTTCTCCGCGAACGCGAGAGGAGGACGGCGAACGCGAAGGACAAATCCCTGGGCAGCAGAATAAAGTCCAAACTTCGTCCCATTTGCCATTTTTGACGATTTGGAGCTCGGATAAGGCGATTTTTCGGGAGATTTTGGAGAGAACAACGGGGTAAGTATTCTTAACTCAATTTTGGTTGTATAACTTGAATCTATCACTAGTTTTGGTGTTTAATCCGCGGATTTTGTTGGAAAGTATAGAAAACCCTCTTGGATAGAATCATAGATTTGAGGGTCGAAATGTTATGGGAATTGGATAATATTTGTATGGTTAGACTCGTGGCGAGATAAGGAATCCGATGATGTGAATTTTGTAATTTTTCGAGAAGTGGGCCCGGGGCTCGCGTTTTGCTAGTTTCGAGATCTTTGCTATTTTTCGATTGTTTTCGATTGGGTATTGTTCCCTTAGCATATTGTGATGTATTCGCTCTGATTTTGGTTAGATTCGACGCGCGTGGAGGCCGATTTGAGGGGCAAAGGCGTCGCGAGCTAGAGATTTCACCGGTTCAAGGTGAGTAATGATTGTAAATGATATCCTGAGGGTTTGAAACCCCGGATTTGCACATCATAGTGCTGTATTGAGGTGACTTGCACGCCGGATAGCGAGCGTGGGGTAGAGCATCGTTGGGGATTGTGACTTGGTCCGTCCCGATTGATGAAATTACTACGTATTTGACTGAAACTACTTGTTATCATCATAATTTGGGCTGATTGCCATGTTTGGGCTTCGTGCCAACTATGTGAAGCCTTCAGGGATTGATATCACTGTTTTCGCATTACTTTGCATATTATTTGATCTCGGTCCAAGGTTTTAATACTCTTTTGCAAACTCAGCCGTTTTTCTAAGATTTGAAAACTGAAACAATATTTTATTGACGTTTTGAGCTGAGAACTACCATGTTGTATTGCCCAAGTGGCTTATGTGCATTTCTGGACTGAGAATGGATCGGGCTGCGCGCCGCAGCAGTGTTACATGTGCATTTCTGGACTATGGATGGCTCGGGCTGCACGCCGCAGCGGTGTTACATTGATTTTGAGGCCGAGGGCCTGGTTGATGCCACGAGATGGCTTGATATTGCGCTTGGGCTGTAGGAGCCCCTCCGGAGTCTGTACACACCCCCAGTGAGCGCCGTCGACGTTAAATATGGATGGCCCGGGCTGCACGCCGCAGCGGTCATATGCATTGCATTGCACTCATGCATTGGTTCCTGTTTGTATTACGTGTCATGACATTCAGCACTCACATTTCATTGGCTTCTATGCTACTTCTTGCACTGCTTACCTGATACCCTGGTGTAATTTGTTGATGGAGTGCTGTGCCCGAGGGGCTGACTTATTTGTGCTGACTTGCACTATCTGTTTCGCATTCATTTGCTTAACTGTTGAAAAAGACATTTTCAAAAGAGGTTTTAACTGAGCCCAGATAGATTTTCTAAAGGATTTCACGGTTTTACTGTTTTCTCAAAGGGTAGCACTGTTCTATATAGCATGATGGAGTGCCTTTCGTGATTTCTTGCTGCTCAGTTATTATTTACCTTTATTACTCACTGAGTTGGAGTACTCACTTTACTCCCTGCACCTCGCGTGCAGATGCAGGTATTGGTTACCCGGTAGCGGGTTTGAGCTGGTTGAGGATTTGCTATCGTAGCTGAGCAAGGTGACCGCCGGCATTCGCGGCACCGGACTTCGTCTTTTGATTCTAAGCTTTATTCTGTATATTATTGACCCTGTGGTCGTGTTCAGACTTCCTTAGATGCTCGTGACTTGTGACACCCCGGTCGGGCTGTGTTGGGTCGTATATATATCAATTGTTATTGTCATTAAGTTGTATTTATCTAATCATTTATGTTTAAAAATTTTGAAAGAGGCGTTGTTGTTCTGTTGGCTGGCCTTGTCTTCACGAGAGGCGCCATCACGACCGGGTTGGGAATTGGGTCGTGACACGAATGCTCCAAATCTAGCCACAATCAGTACATAATCTTTAAAATATGCTAAGGGAACAAAGCCCACTCGAAAATATCCAATTTGCATCAAAAATTTCGAAATTGCTCAAACCCGGCCCCCCGGGCCCACGCCTCAGAATCCGATAAAAATCACATCAATAAAATTCTCATCCTCTCGTGAGTCTATATATATCAAGAACATCAAAATCGGACCTCAAATAGCCCCTCAAATCCCAAATTCTAGGCCTCCAAATACAAGCCCTAGTTCTTCAATACTAGGCTTAAGTTCCATGATTAATTAGGTAGAATTCACATAAAAATCGAGTATAAAGTCCATAAATCTTACCTCCAAGTGATCCTCCTTGATTCTCTCTTCAATTCCCTTCAAGAAGCTTCAAAATCGCCCAAAAATGGAGGAACTTAGCCTCAAAATCGCGGAAATGAGCTTTTAAAACATTCTGCCCAGGCATTCAAATCCTTCTTCGCGAACGCGGTCAAAGCCTCGCGTTCGCGAAGCACAAACTCAAGTTGACCAATTCTTCCTTCATCGCGATCGCGACTATCCCTACGCGAAAGCTTAGCTTTCTAGTTCACCGCGAAGGCGACGCTACACCTGCAAACGCGAAGAACAACCACTCTAGACCCAACTGCTCACCTTACTTCTATGCGAACGGGTCATGGACCTCGCGAACGCGATGCACAAGGCCCCAACCCTTCACGAATGTGGAGCCCTCCTTGCGAACGCGAAGGCTAAATCCTCGGCCTCACCAGCTAACCCTTCGCGAACGCGAGGGCTTACTCGCGAACGCGAAGGTCATTTCTCTGCAACACTGAACAGCAAAAATTCTGCAATTTTCACAAAATGGTCTAATTGACCACCCGAAACTCACCCGAGGCCCTCGGGACCTCAACCAAGCATGCCAACATATCTCATAACATCATTCAAACTTGTTCCAACCTTCGGAACACTCAAAACAACATTAACACACCAAATTTGCATTGGAT
Organism: Nicotiana attenuata; assembly: GCF_001879085.1. Lineage (NCBI taxonomy): Eukaryota > Viridiplantae > Streptophyta > Magnoliopsida > Solanales > Solanaceae > Nicotiana > Nicotiana attenuata. The sequence goes on along the minus strand of NW_017671210.1, from coordinate 151,734 downwards.
TTAAGCCTAAGAATTCCAAAATCTTCTAAATTATGCTTTCGATCAAAAAGTACACCAAATCACGTCCGAATGACCTAAAATTTTGCACACACATCCTAAATGACACAGCGGACCTACTGCAACTTTCGGAATTCCATTCCGACCCCTATATCAAAATCTCACCTATCAATCGGAAGACGCCAAAATTCTAATTTCGCCAATTCAAGCATAAATCTACTCCGGCCTCCAAAACACATTCCGATCACGCTCCTAAGTCTCAAATCACCTAACGGAGCTAACCAAATCATAAAAATTCCAATATGAGATCATATACAAACAAGTCAAAACTTTCAAATTTCAAGCTTCAAACTGAGAACTGTTCTTCCAAATACATTCCGATTACCCTGAAAATCAAAACCAACGATTTACATAAGTCATAATGCATAATACGGGGCTAGACATGCCCGAGAACTGGCGAGCGAAGTGCAAAAGCTTAAAACGACCGGTCGGGTCGTTATACATGGTGTCCTTAACTTCATGAATGATGTAAATATTAAGGACAAAGTGTCCTATATTTGCACCTTCCGTTGTTAAACTTTATGACATCATGTCCTTAACTTCATATGTGCAGTGTAAATGTTAAGGACATGACGTCCTTAACTTCATGTGTGCAGTGTAAAAGTTAAGGACACTTCATGTGTGAAGTATAAATGTTAAGGACAAATTGTCCTTAACTTGTATTTGCACCATTTGTTGTTAAACATTAGGACCTCAAGTCCTTAACTTCATATGTACAGTGTAAATGATAAGGACATGGTGTCCTTAATTTCATGTGTGCAGTGTAAATATTAAGAACATAGTGTCCTTGACTTTATGAGTGTTGTGTAAATATTAAGGACATTGTGTCCTTAACTTCATGAATGCTGTGTAAATATTAAGGACAAAGTGTCCTGTATTTGGACCTTCCATTGTTAAACTTTAGGACATCATGTCCTTAACTTCATATGTGCAGTGTAAATGTTAAGGACTCCATGTCCTTAATATTTACACAACACTCATGAAGTTAATGTCACGACCCCAACCCCGGTCGTGATGGCGCCCAACACAATTCTAGGCAAGCCCGACCATTTCAGCACTCTCAATCCCTCACATAGAGTTCGTTACCAATTAAGAGGGTTCAAATACCAAATTAACATAAAACACAAGTCTGAAACAGCCTAAACAAAAGATAGTCTAAAATATTGAAAGTAAAGAGGATAGAGGGAGAAATCGGGTCTGCGGACGCCATGCAGCTACCTCGATGACTCCGGTGAGATCTGAACAGCAGAGACAACTCAATCTACGCCTCCGGAATACCTGTATCTGCACACATGGTGCAGGGAGTAATGTGAGTACTCTGACTCAGTGAGTAATAGCAATAAATAATGACTGACGGAAAGAAATCTCGTAAAGAGCACTAAGCAGTTCTATATCAAGCAGTAAGAACATTTAAACAACAACTAAATGAAGAAGCCAGGAAAAATCCTTTAAGCCAGTACCCAACTCATTTATTTCTCACAATAACCGAAATTATAGTATACCGCTGCGGCGAGCAGCCCGATCCGTATAAATATACTGCTGCAGCGTGCAGCCCAATCCATAATATATATATATATATATATATATATATATATATATATATATATATATATATATATATATATATATATATATATATGTGCAGCCCGATCCAATAATAATAGTCGACTGTGCTCACTGGGAGTGTGCAGACTCCGGAGGGGCTCCTACAGCCCAAGCGCTATACTGCTGCGGCGTGCAGCCCGATCCACATAATATACTGCTGCGGCGTGCAGCCCGATCCATATAAGTATACTGCTGCGGCGTGCAGCCCGATCCCTATAAGTATACTGCTGCGGCGTGCAGCCCGATCCACATAATATATCAGTCATCCTCACTATTGGGTTCTCAACCCCTCTCAGTCAATATAAACTTCGCCCCTCGGGCATACTAAGATAAGATAGGGATTCCAGCCCTCATATTACTCTCATTTTGGTTTAGCCATTTCAAAGCCAGTTCATATTTTATTAAACAGTTAGAAACATGACTGAGGGTGTGATTTTTAACAAGTAAAGTGAGGTCAATCAGTACAAATGCCCTTACGGGTTCTACAGGTCGGCACAAGGCCCCAAATATGGCTACTAGCCCAAACTATAATGATATTAATTAAGCCTCCGTCAAAAATACTGTAGAATCATCAATCGGGATAGACCAAGTCCAAATCCCCAGCAGTAATGGACCCCACGCTCGACATGCAGCGTGTGTCTCACCTCAACATAGCACTACGTTGTGCAAATCCGGGGTTTCAAACCCTCAGGACATCGTTTATAACCATTACTCACCTCAAGCCGGCCAAAGTCCTAGCTCGCTATGCCCTTGCCTCGCAAATCAACCTCCTCGCGTGTCGAATCTGGCCAAAACCACAACGAATACGTGACAATAGGCTAAGGGAATATAACCCAATCGAAAGACTCGAAAAATATCGAAATTCAAGAAGTTGATAAAACCCGAACCCCGGGCCCACTTCTCGAAAAATTAGAAAATTATCATCACCGGATTTCTTATCTCACCATGAGTCTATACATATCAAAATTACCAAAATCGGATTCCATTTGACCCCTCAAATTCCACTTTAAAATATCAAATTCCCAAGCCCTAGCTTTACCCTCTTTTGATGAATTTCCACAAACTTCAATGCAAATTCTACCATTAATTCATGTATTTAGGCCAAGGAACTCACCTCCAATCACACCTAGCCGAAATCCCCTTCAAATTCCGTCCAAGAGCTCTCAAGGTCGATCAAAAATGGTGGAAATGGACTTAAGCTCGCGGACAAATAGCTTAAAACCTCTGAGACAGTGATTTCGCATACGCGGTTCCTTTACCGCATTTGCGACTACCGCTTCTGCGTTATAGATTCGGCTTATGCGGATCTTCCACTTTAAAACCAACGCGACCGCTTCTGCGGTCCCCTGTCCGCATATGCGGACCCCGGCTTCTGCGGAAGCACCAAGGCCTCACCTTACTGCACTCTAGCGACATATATCTACCGCATCTGCGGCCCTCGAGATGTGGTTCCCTACCGCATCTGCGGATCCTTTCCATCCAGGCCAATGACCGCACCTGCGATCTTTCTTCCGCACCCGCGAACCGATCTGCGGTTCCTTTTTCCGTTAGACTGCGGAAAATACCAGAAACCAGGCATACCAGCAATCTCATAAGTCAAATTTCATCATCCCGATGGCTATCCGAAATCAACCCGCGAGGCCCCCGGGAACTCAACCAAAAGTTGCCAATCCATCTTAAAACATCATTCAACTTGCTCCAATCATCAAAGTACCACAATTAAAAACCAAAACCCTCAAATTACTACGGTCAAGCCTAAGTTCTTCCAAAAACTTCCAGATTACGCATTTGATCAAAAAACCTACAAAACACCTCCGAATGATTGGAAATTTTGCACACATATATAAAATCTCCTAGCGAGCTACAAGCAACTCTCGAATCCCATTCCGACCTCGGATCAAAATTCAGCCTAACACCGGAATTCGCAAAATATTAACTTCGCCAATTCAAGCCTAATTCTACACACCGACCTCCGAAACCAATTCCGATCACGCTCCTAGTCAAATCATCCCCCGAAGCTAACCGAATAACCGGAAATCACATCCGAGCCCTCTACATCATAAGTCAACATTCCGGTTAACTTTTCCAAAGGCAAACCTTCCTTAAAGAGACTATCGTGCCTCATTTCCATCCAAAACCAATCCAAATCGACTCATCTTCACTCAAACTCTTATAGTAAAACATAAGGAAGCAGAAAATGGGGAAAAAACCGGGCGGCAACTTCACGTGACGACGGGCCGGGTCGTCACATCCTCCCCAACTAAAACAAACGCTCGTCCTCGAGCGAGTCAAGAAACATACCTGAAGTCTCAAACAGCTGAGGATATCTGCTCCGTATCTCTCGCTCGGTCTCCCAAGTAGCCTCCTCCACTGGCCGACCTCTCCACTGCACTTTTACTGAAGCTATATCCTTTGATCTCAACTTTCGAACCTGACGACCCAAAATAGCCATTTGCTCCACATCATAGGTCAAATCATCATCCAACTGAACAGTGCTGAAATCCAATACAAGAGACGGTCCCCAACATACTTTCGGAGCATAGAAACATGAAATACCGGATGCACGCCCGACAAGCTGGGTGGCAAGGCAAGCTCATAAGCCACCTCCCCAATCCTCCTAAGTACCTCAAAAGGTCCAATGAACCGCGGACTCAGCTTCCCTTTCTTCCCAAACCGCGTAACACCCTTCATGGGCGAAACCTTCAGCAAGACCTTCTCACCCACCATATATGACACATCCCGAACCTTCTGGTCCGTATAGCTCTTCTGACGCGACTGTGCTGTACGAAGCCTCTCCTGAATCAGCTTCACCTTCTCTAAGGCATCCTGAACCATCTCTGTCCCCAATAACCTAGCCTCGCCGTGCTCGAACCATCCTACCGGAGACCTACACCGCCTCCCATACAACGCCTCATACGGAGCCATCTGAATGCTCGACTGATAACTGTTGTTGTAGGCAAATTCTGCAAGCGGCAAAAACTTATCCCAAGAACCTCCAAAATCAATAACACAGGCACGCAACATGTCCTCCAATATCTGAATAGTACGCTCGGACTGCCCGTCCGTCTGAGGATGAAACGCTGTGCTCAACTCCACCTGTGTACCCAACTCCCGCTGAAAAGTCCTCCAGAACAAAGTGAACTGAGTACCCCTATCTGAGATAATGGACACTGGAACCCCATGCAATCGGACAATCTCCCGGATAAAGATCCCTGCCAGCCGCTCCGAAGAATAGGTAGTACATACTGGAATGAAGTGCGCGGACTTGGTCAGCCGATCCACAATCACCCAAATCGAATCAAACTTCTTCAAAGTCCGAGGGAGACCACTCACAAAATCCATAGTAATCCTCTCCCACTTCCACTCTGGAATAATCATCCGCTTAAGTACACAACCCGGCCTCTGATGCTCGTACTTTACCTGCTGACAGTTGAGACACCGAGCTACATACCCTACTATATCCTTTTTCATCCTCCTCCACCAATAGTGTTGCCTCAAATCCTGATACATCTTCGCGGCACCCGGATGAATGGAATACCGCGAGCTATGGGCCTCCTCCAATATCAACTCCCGAAGCCCATCCACATTGGGCACACAAATCCGGCCTTGCATCCTCAACACGCCATCATCATCAATGGTCACATCCCTGGCATCATCATGCTGAACCCTGTCCTTAAGGACAAGCAAATGCGGATCATCATACTGGCGCTCTCTGATGCGATCATACAAGGAAGACCGAGAAACCACACAAGCCAACACCCGACTAGGCTCCGAAATATCTAATCTCACCATCCGATTGGCCAAAGCCTGGACCTCAACTGCAAAGGGCCTCTCCCCAACTGGAATGTATGCCAAGCTCCCCACACTAACTGCCTTTCGGCTCAAAGCATCGGCCACTACATTGGCCTTCCCCGGGTGATACAGAATGGTGATATCATAATCCTTAAGTAACTCTAGCCACCTCCGCTGCCTCAAATTAAGATCCTTTTGCTTGAATAGATGCTGAAGACTGCGATGATCAGTGAACACTTCACAAGATACACCATACAAGTAGTGCCTCCAAATCTTTAAAGCATGAACTATAGAAGCCAACTCCAGATCATGAACAGGGTAGTTCTTCTCGTGGGGCTTCAACTGGCGAGAAGCATATGCAATAACTCTACCCTCCTGCATCAATACACATCCGATCCCAACTCTCGAAGAATCACAATATACCGTGTAAGAACCTGAAGTTGATGGCAAAACCAACACTGGAGCCGTGGTCAAAGCTGTCTTGAGCTTCTGAAAGCTCTCCTCACACTCGTCCGACCATACAAATGGAGCGCCCTTCTGAGTCAACTTGGTTAAGGGCGATGCAATAGAGGAAAATCCCTGAACAAACCGGCGATAATAACCTGCCAACCCAAGGAAACTACGAATCTCCGTGGCTGAGGTCGGTCTAGACCAACTCTAAACCGCCTCTATCTTCTTCGGGTCGACCTGATTACCCTCGCTGGACACCACGTGCCCCAAGAAAGCTACTGAGCTGAGCCAAAACTCACACTTAGAGAATTTTGCATAAAGTTTCTCCTCCCTCACTCTCTGCAATACAACTCGCAAATATTGTGCGTGCTCCTCCTGGCTACGCGAGTACACCAGGATATCATCAATAAAAACAATAACGAACGAATCCAAATAAGGCCGAAACACACTGTTCATCAAATGCATGAACGCTGCTGGGGCATTAGTCAGCCCAAAGGACATAACAAGGAACTCATAGTGCCCATATCTAGTCCTGAAAGCAGTCTTCATAATATCTGAATCCCTGATCTTCAACTGTGGTAGCCCGAACGAAGATCAATCTTGGAGAACACCCTCGCTCCCTGAAGCTGGTCAAATAAATCATCAATGCGAGGCAGAGGATACTTGTTCTTCACTGTTACTTTGTTCAATTGCCTGTAGTCAATGCACATCCTCATGGTGCCATCTTTCTTCTTCACAAATAGAACCGGTGCACCCCACGGTGACACACTCGGCCGAATGAACCCCTTATCTAGGAGTTCCTGAAGCTGATCCTTTAACTCTTTCAACTCTACTGGTGCCATACGATATGGCGGAATGGAAATGGGCTGAGTGCCCGGCACCAGGTCAATACCAAAGTCAATGTCCCTGTCCGGCGGCATGCCCGGCAGGTCTGCAGGAAACACATCTAGGAACTCCCTCACAACCGGGACAGAATCAATGCTAGGAGTCTCGGCTCCCACATCCCTCACAAATGCCAAATATGAAAGACAACCCTTCCCAACCATACGCTGGGCCTTTAGGAATGAGATCACCCTACTAGGAACATAGTCAGTCACACCACGCCACTCGATCCTCGGAACACCCGGTATAGCCAAGGTGACTGTCTTAGCATGACAATCTAGAATAGCATGACACGGAGATAGCCAGTCCATGCCCAAAATAACATCGAAATCCACCATGCTCAATAACAATAGATCCACTCGGGTCTCCAGACCCCCAATAGTTACCAAGCATGACCGGTATACATGGTCTACAACAACCATATCGCCCACCGGGGTATATACATGAACAGGTAAAGCAAGACACCCTCGGGTCGTACCCAAATGATGAGCAAAATATGAAGACACATAGGAATAGGTGGAACCGGGATCAAATAAGACAGAGGCATCTCTGTGCAGACTGAAATAATACCTGTAATCACAGCATCCGAAGCAATAGCATCTGTCCTGCCCTGAAGAGCATAAAAGCGAGCCTGACCACCTCCCGATTGACCACCACCCCTGGGGCGCCCCCTGGCTGCCTGACCCTTACCCCTAGCTAGCGGGGCGGGTGCTGATGAAACTGGACCAGAAGATGAGGGCTGACCCCTCTGCTGAGATGAGCTAGCAGCACGACGAGGACACTCCCTCCGCATATGCCCAAACTCTCCACACTCATAGCAACACCGGTCCGGGTCGTCGNGCTTCTGCGGTTACTTGTCCGCTTCTGCGGAAGCACCAAGGCCTCACCTTTACGCACCTGCGACTATTCTACCGCATCTGCGGCCTCGCAGATGCGGCTTCCCTACCGCATCTGCGGATCCTTCCATCCAGGCCAATGACCGCACCTGCGATCTTTCTTCCGCACCTGCGCAACTGCATCTGCGGTTCCTTTTCCGCAGATGCGGAAATACCAGAAACCAGGCATACCAGCAATCTCATAAGTCCAAATTTCATCCTGATGGCTATCCGAAATCACCCCGAGGCCCCCGGGACCTCAACCAAAAGTGCCAATCCGTCTTAAAATATCATTCAAACTTGCTCCAATCATCAAAATACCACAATTAACACCAAAACCCTCAAATTACATCGGATTCAAGCCTATGTTCTTCCAAAACTTCCGAATTACGCATTTGATCAAAAACCCTACCAAAACACCTCCGAATGATCTGAAATTTTGCACACATATCCAAAATCTCCTAACGAAGCTATAGCAACTCTCGGAATCCCATTCCGACCCTCGGATCAAAATCTCACCTAACAACCGGAATTCGCCAAAATACTAACTTCGCCAATTCAAGCCTAATTCTACATCGGACCTCCGAAACCAATTCCGATCACGCTCCTAAGTCACAAATCATCCCCCGAAGCTAACCGAATCAACGGAAATCACATCCGAGCCCTCTAACTCATAAGTCAACATCCGGTTGACTTTTCCAAGGCAAACCTTCCTTAAAGAGACTATGTGTCTCATTTCCATCCAAAACCAATCCAAATCGACTCATTCACTCAAAACTCTTATAGTAAAACATAAGGAAGCAGAAAATGGGGAAAACGGGGTGGTAACTCACGTGACGACGGGCCGGGTCATCACATCCTCCCCAACTAAAACAAACGCTCGTCCTCGAGCGAGTCAAGAAACATACCTGAAGTCTCAAACAGCTGAGGATATCTGCTCCGCATCTCTCGCTCGGTCTCCCAAGTAGCCTCCTCCACGGGCCGACCTCTCCACTGCACTTTTACTGAAGCTATATCCTTTGATCTCAACTTTCGAACCTGACGACCCAAAATAGCCACTGGCTCCACATCATAGGTCAAATCATCATCCAACTGAACAGTGCTGAAATCCAATACATGAGACGGGTCCCCAACATACTTTCGGAGCATAGAAACATGAAATACCGGATGCACGCCCGACAAGCTGGGTGGCAAGGCAAGCTCATAAGCCACCTCCCCAATCCTCCTAAGTACCTCAAAAGGTCCAATGAACCGCGGACTCAGCTTCCCTTTCTTCCCAAACCGCATAACACCCTTCATGGGCGAAACCTTCAGCAAGACCTTCTCACCCACCATATATGACACATCCCGAACCTTCTGGTCCGTATAGCTCTTCTGACGCGACTGTGCTGTACGAAGCCTCTCCTGAATCAGCTTCACCTTTTCTAAGGCATCCTGAACCATCTCTTCCCCAATAGCCTAGCCTCGCCGGGCTCGAACCATCCCACCGGAGACCTACACCGCCTCCCATACAACGCCTCATACGGAGCCATCTGAATGCTCGATTGATAACTGTTGTTGTAGGCAAACTCTGCAAGCGGCAAAAACTCATCCCAAGAACCTCCAAAATCAATAACACAGGCACGCAACATGTCCTCCAATATCTGAATAGTACGCTCGGACTGCCCGTCCGTCTGAGGATGAAACGCTGTGCTCAACTCCACCTGTGTACCCAACTCCCGCTGAAAAGTCCTCCAGAACAAAGTGAACTGAGTACCCCTATCTGAGATAATAGACACTGGAACACCATGCAATCGAACAATCTCCCGGATAAAGATCCCTGCCAGCCGCTCCGAAGAATAGGTAGTACATACTGGAATGAAGTGCGCGGACTTGGTCAGCCGAACCACAATCACCCAAATCGAATCAAACTTCTTCAAAGTCCGAGGGAGACCACTCACAAAATCCATAGTAATCCTCTCCCACTTCCACTCTGGAATAATCATCCGCTGAAGTACACCACCGGCCTCTGATGCTCGTACTTTACCTGCTGACAGTTGAGACACCGAGCTACATACCCTACTATATCCTTTATCATCCTCCTCCACCAATAGTGTTGCCTCAAATCCTGATACATCTTCGCGGCACCCGGATGAATGGAATACTGCGAGCTATGGGCCTCCTCCAATATCAACTCCCGAAGCCCATCCACATTGGGCACACAAATCCGGCCTTGCATCCTCAACACGCCATCATCATCAATGGTCACATCCCTGGCATCATCATGCTGAACCCTATCCTTAAGGACAAGCAAATGCGGATCATCATACTGGCGCTCTCTGATGCGATCATACAAGGAAGACCGAGAAACCACACAAGCCAACACCCGACTAGGCTCCGAAATATCTAATCTCACCATCCGATTGGCCAAAGCCTGGACCTCAACTGCAAAGGGCCTCTCCCCAACTGCAATGTATGCCAAGCTCCCCATACTAAATGCCTTTCGGCTCAAAGCATCGGCCACTACATTAGCCTTCCCCGGGTGATACAAAATGGTGATATCATAATCCTTAAGTAACTCTAGCCACCTCCGCTGCCTCAAATCAAGATCCTTTTGCTTGAATAGATGCTGAAGACTGCGATGATCAATGAATACCTCACAAGATACACCATACAAGTAGTGCCTCCAAATCTTTAAAGCATGAACTATAGCAGCCAACTCCAGATCATGAACAGGGTAGTTCTTCTCGTGGGGCTTCAACTGGCGAGAAGCATATGCAATAACTCTACCCTCCTGTATCAATACACATCTGATCCCAACTCTCGAAGCATCACAATATACCGTGTAAGAACCTGAAGCTGATGGCAAAACCAACACTGGAGTCGTGGTCAAAGCTGTCTTGAGCTTCTGAAAGCTCTCCTCGCACTCGTCCGACCATACAAATGGAGCGCCCTTCTGAGTCAACTTGGTCAAGGGCGATGCAATAAAGGAAAATCCCTGAACAAACCGGTGATAATAACCTGCCAACCCAAGGAAACTACGAATCTCCGTGGCTGAGGTCGGTCTAGGCCAACTCTGAACCGCCTCTATCTTCTTCGGGTCGACCTGAATACCCTCGCTGGACACCACGTGCCCCAAGAAAGCTACTGAGCTGAGCCAAAACTCACACTTGGAGAACTTTGCATAAAGCTTCTCCTCCCTCAATCTCTGCAATACAACTCGCAAATGCTGTGCGTGCTCCTCCTGGCTACGCGAGTACAACAGGATATCATCAATAAAAACAATAACGAACGAATCCAAATACGGCCGAAACACACTTTTCATCAAATGCATGAACGCTGCTGGGGCATTAGTCAGCCCAAAGGACATAACAAGGAACTCATAGTGCCCATATCTAGTCCTCAAAGCAGTCTTCATAATATCTGAATCCCTGATCTTCAACTGGTGGTAGCCCGAACAGAGACCAATCTTGGAGAACACCCTCGCTCCCTGAAGCTGGTCAAATAAATCATCAATGCGAGGCAGAGGATACTTGTTCTTCACTGTTACTTTGTTCAATTGCCTGTAGTCAATGCACATCCTCATGGTGCCATCTTTCTTCTTCACAAATAGAACCGGTGCACCCCACGGTGACACACTCGGCCGAATGAACCCCTTATCTAGGAGTCCCTGAAGCTGATCCTTTAACTCTTTCAACTCTGTTGGTGCCATACGATATGGCGGAATGGAAATGGGCTGAGTGCCCGACACCAGGTCAATACCAAAGTCAATATCCCTATCCGGCGGCATGCCCGGCAGGTCTGCAGGAAACACATCTGGGAACTCCCTCACAACCGGGAAAGAATCAATGCTAGGAGTCTCGGCTCCCATATCCCTCACAAATGCCAAATATGAACGACAACCCTTCCCAACCATACGTTGGGCCTTTAGGAATGAGATCACCCTACTAGGAACATAGTCAGTCACACCACGCCACTCGATCCTCGGAACACCCGGTATAGCCAAGGTGACTGTCTTAGCATGACAGTCTAGAATAGCATGACACGGAGATAGCCAGTCCATGCCCAAAATAACATCGAAATCCACCATGCTCAATAACAATAGATCCACTCGGGTCTCCAGACCCCCAATAGTAACCAAACACGACCGGTATACATGGTCTACAATAACCGTATCGCCCACCGGGGTAGATACATGAACAGGTAAAGCAAGACACCCTCGGGTCGTACCCAAATGATGAGAAAAATATGAAGACACATAGGAATAGGTGGAACCGGGATCAAATAAGACTGAGGCATCTCTGTGGCAGACTGAAATAATACCTGTAATCACAGCATCCGAAGCAATAGCATCTGTCCTGCCCTGAAGAGCATAGAAGCGAGCCTGACCACCGCCCGATCGACCTCCACCCCTGGGCCAACCCCTGGCTGCCTGATCCTCACCCCTAGCTGGCGGGCGGGTGCTAAGAAACTGGACCAGAAGATGAGGGCTGACCCCTCTGCTGAGATGAGCTAGAAGCACGACGAGGACACTCCCTCCGCATATGCCCGAACTCTCCACACTCATAGCAACTCTCGGGTACTGGGAACTGGGACTGAAGGGAACCCCTCGCGCTGGAGTGACTAGCTGATGCACTCGGCCTGGAAGAACCCTGAGCAGATGGAGCACGAGACGAATTCTGTGCTGGAAGAGCGCTGAGAGATGGCTGACTCTGCTGAGAACCCTGATAGCCACGACCTAAAGATCCTCCTCGATACTCGAGTCGAGCTGACTGAGCGGGCCTGAAAGAACGACCCCGACCCTACTGGAACTAGCCCTTCGAAGGAGCGCCACTATAACTACCAGAACCTCGAGGCCTCTTGGCCTCCCTCTCATCTCGATCCTGACGGCGAACCGCCTCAATCTCTCGGGCTATATCAACCACCTCCTCGAATGTGGCACCCAGCACTCGCTCCCTAGTCATAAGAACACGAAGAGGATAGGTGAGACCATCAACAAACCTCCGAATACGCTCACGATCTGTCAGAACCTACCAAACTGCATGCCGAGACAACTCAGAAAATCTCATCTCATACTGGGACACTGTCATATCTCCCTGCCGTAGCCCTTCAAGCTGCCTGCGCAGCTCCTCCCTGCGAGACTACGGTACATACTTCTCCAAGAAGAGAGTGGAGAACTCCTGCCAAGTCAAAAGTGCTGCACCAACCGGCCTACGCCGCTCATACGCCTCCCACCAAATGAAGGCAGTTTCAGTAAACTGAAAAGTAGTAAAAGCCACCCCACTGGACTCAAGAATCCCCGCTGTAGGGAGCATCCGCTGACATCTTTCAAGAAAACCCTGGGCATCCTCGCCCTCAGCTTCACTAAATGTCGGAGGCTGGAGTCTACCAAACCTCTCGAGGCGACGCTGCTCGTCCTCGGGCATAACTGGAACCCTGAACTCTCTTGTACTGGTACCACTGGCTGAGCTGGAGGTGCCTCTGGAGTCTGTAATCCCTGCCCTAACTGCTCAGGTGTGCGAGCAGCGGGGGTCTGATTGCCTCTCCCGGCCTGTGAAGTAGCTGCTGGTGCTGTGGTGGCTGAAACCACCTGAGGCAGGCCCGTGCACACTGTCAAGATCTGAGCTAATGTCTCCTGAAGGCCAGGAATCACTATGGGCACAGCCGGTGCCTGAGCTGGTACTGCTGGAGCCTGATCCGGAACTGGGGTAGCTGGTGGATCAATAGGTGCTGCCCTCGCTGCTCTGCCTCGGCCACGACCACGACCGCGTCCACGGCCTCTGGTGGCCTCAGTAGGTGGCACTGGTGGTCGTCCGTCACGTCCGGTAGCTCGTGTCCTCACCATTTGTGAGAGAATAGAATAAGGAGAAATTTAGCATTCGGCTCAACAAGTTCGCACGACAAGAATTTCAAGAATGTGGAATTTTCCTAAAGGTTCTGCAGCCTCTCGAGGAGAAATACAGGCGTCCCCGTACCGCTCCACGAGACTCTACTAAACCGGCTCATGACTCGCGAGACCTAGTAACCTAGGCTCTGATACCAACTTGTCACGACCCCAACCCCGGTCGTGATGGTGCCCAACACAATGCTAGGCAAGCCCGACCATTTCAGCACTCTCAATCCCTCACATAGATTTCGTTACCAATTAACAGGGTTCAAATACCAAATTAAGATAAAAAACACAAGTCTGAAACAGCCTAAACAAAAGATAGTCTAAAATACTGAAAGTAAAGAGGATAGAGGGAGAAATCGGGTCTGCGGACGCCATGCAGCTACCTGGATGACTCCGGTGAGATCTGAACAGCAGAGACAGCTCAATCTACGCCTTCGGAATACCTGTATCTGCACACATGGTGCAGGGAGTAATGTGAGTACTCCGACTCAGTGAGTAATAGCAATAAATAATGACCGACGGAAAGAAATCTCGTAAAGAGCACTAAGTAGTTCTATATCAAGCAGTAAGAACATTTAAACAACAACTAAATGAAGAAGCCAGGAAAAATCCTTTAAGCCAGTACCCAACTCATTTATTTCTCACAATAACCGAAATCATAGTATAACGCAGCGGCGTGCAGCCCGATTCGTATAAATATACTGTTGCGGCGTGCAGCCCGATCCATAATATATATATACTGCTGCGGCGTGCAGCCCGATCCAATAATAATAGTCGACTACGCTCACTAGGGGTGTGCAGACTCCGGAGGGGCTCCTACAGCCCAAGCGCTATACTGCTGCGGCGTGCAGCCCGATCCACATAATATACTGCTGCGGCGTGCAGCTCGATCCATATAAGTATACTGCTGCGGCGTGCAGTCCGATCCATATAAAGTATACTGCTGCAGCGTGCAGCCCGATCCACATAATATATCAGTCATCCTCACTATTGGGTTCTCAACCTCTCTCAGTCAATATAAACTTCGCCCCTCGGGCATACTAAGATAAGATAGGGATTCCAGCCCTCATATTACTCTCATTTTGGTTTAGCCATTTCAAAGCCAGTTCATATTTTATTAAACAGTTAGAAACATGACTGAGGGTATGATTTTTAACAAGTAAAGTGAGGTCAATCAGTACAAATGCCCTTACGGATTCTACAGGTCGGCACAAGGCCCCAAACATGGCTACTAGCCCAAACTATAATGAAATTAATTAAGCCTCCATCAAAAATACTGTAGAATCATCAATCGGGATAGACCAAGTCCAAATCCCCAGAAGTAATAGACCCCACGCTCGACATGCAGCGTGTGTCTCACCTCAACATAGCACTACGTTGTGCAAATCCGGGGTTTCAAACCCTCAGGACATCGTTTCTAACCATTACTCACCTCAAGCCGGCCAAAGTCCTAGCTCGCTATGCCCTTGCCTCGCAAATCAACCTCCTCGCGCGTCGAATCTGGCCAAAACCACAACGAATACGTTACAGTAGGCTAAGGGAATATAACCTAATCGAAAAGACTCGAAAAACATCGAAATTCACGAAGTTGACAAAACCCGAGCCCCGAGCCCACTTCTCAAAAAATCAGAAAATTAACATCACCGGATTCCTTATCTCGCCACGAGTCTATACATATCAAAATTACCAAAATCGGAGTCCATTTGACCCCTCAAATTCCACTTTGAAATATCAAATTCCCAAGCCCTAGCTTTACCCTCTTTTGATGAATTTCCACAAATTTCAATGCAAATTCTACCATTAATTCATGTATTTAGGCCAAGGAACTCACCTCCAATCACACCTAGTCGAAATCCCCTTCAAATTTCGTCCAAGAGCTCTCAAGGTCGATCAAAAATGGTGGAAATGGACTTAAGCTCGCGGAACAAAATAAGCTTTAAAACCCTTCTGAGAACAGTGATTTTCGCATCTGCGGTTCCTTTACCGCATTTGCGGCTACCGCTTCTGCGGTTATAATTCCGCTTCTGCGAATCTTCATTAAACCAACGACCGCTTCTGCGGTCCCCTGTCCGCATATGCGGACCCCGCTTCTGCGGTTACTTGTCCGCTTCGGCGGAAGCACCAAGGCCTCACCTTTACGCACCTGCGACTATTCTACCGCATCTGCGGCCTCGCAGATGCGGCTTCCCTACCGCATCTGCGGATCCTTCCATTCAGGCCAATGACCGCACCTGCGATCTTTCTTCCGCACCTGCGCAACCGCATCTGCGGTTCCTTTTTCGGAGATGTGGAAATACCAGAAACCAGGCATACCATCAATCTCATAAGTCCAAATTTCATCTCGATGGCTATCCGAAATCACCCCGAGGCCCCCGGGACCTCAACCAAAAGTGCCAATCCATCTTAAAACATTATTCAAACTTGCTCCAATCATCAAAATACCACAATTAACACCAAAACCCTCAAATTACATCGGATTCAAGCCTAAGTTCTTCCAAAACATTTGAATTACGCATTTGATCAAAAACCCTACCAAAACACCTCCGAATGATCTGAAATTTTGCACACATATCCAAAATCTCCTAACGAAGCTATAGCAACTCTCAGAATCCCATTCCGACCCTCGGATCAAAATCTCACCTAACAACCGGAATTCGCCAAAATGCTAACTTCGCCAATTCAAGCCTAATTCTACGCAGGACCTCCAAAACCAAATCCGATCACGCTCCTAAGTCACAAATCATCCCCCGAAGCTAACCGAATCACCGGAAATCACAACTGAGCCCTCTACTCATAAGTCAACATCCGGTTGACTTTTCCAAGGCAAACCTTCCTTAAAGAGACTATGTGTCTCATTTCCATCCAAAATTAATCCAAATCGACTCATTTACTCAAGACTCTTATAGTAAAACATAAAGAAGCAGAAAATGGGGAAAACGGGGCGGTAACTCACGTGACGACGGGCCGGGTCGTCACAGTTAAGCACTGGCTAAAGAGTAAATATATTTTAAATAGTGGCTAAAGAGTAAAGACATCTCTAATTAGTGGCTAACTGTGCACTTCCCCCTCTCAAAGATGATACTCCCTCCGGTCCACAATAAGTGATCAATTTGCCTTTTTATTTGGTCCAAAATAATTGTCCATTTATATAATCAAGAAAAAATTCAATTTATTTTTTCAAAATTACTCTTATGTACATATCCCTAAAAAGTCTTTTACTCCTCACATTTGAGAAGAAAAGTAAGTGTTACTATAACTATGCTGCAATATTTAATTAAGGGTAGTTTAGTCACACTAACTATTTTTGTCTAGAATTTAGTATTTTCTTAATGGGTGTGCCCAAGGCATCACTTATTGTAGATCGGAGGGAGTACTTAAATAAAATATATCGTGTGTCTCAATTTGTTTGAAGTTTGAACCTTTTCGGAATACGAGGGTTAAAACGACTAATTTTTGGTGTGAATGCAGACATAGATTCTTTATGTTTCCGAAATAAAATTTGTATATTTTGAAACAACATAAAAAGTACTAAGTCACAATATTTAACAATTTAAAATATTTAAAAGCTATTTGCAAAATATATGGTAAAAGAACATCTTATTTGACTCTCCAAATAGTAATAGGTTTATTCTTTTTGAGACGAGGAAAAAATGGAGAGGACTAGGAGCAATATCCGTAACTTCAGCCCTTGTTCTTTCATCCTTCTGGTTCAAATAAATGTTATATCCTATTTAATTCTACCACTTATTATCAAATAAAAAGCACAGTCTGTACCAACTAGCCCTAAAGAGTTCCATATTTTGTTTTTCCAATGGATACCAAGTGATGTGATGGATTATAATAAGTAGCGGTAGCAATTCCAGTATCAAAATCACATGTAATCTAGACAACTAGTATAAACGGAATTTCACGGGTTTCCTCTTGAAGTGTGAACAAAGCTCCTCTATCACGCGAGCCTCCAATTCCACAACAATTCGATGAAATCTCCATCACCCGCACGATCACTCCACGGTCTTCTACTGTGTTACCCAAATAATATACGAAAATAGTAATTTCGTGTGGGCAAAATTTTCTAGGAAACGGGGGCTGAAATTCGGCCACCATGTACTACTCCCTCTAGGTGGGAAACCTTATTTATTTATATCACAAGTTTTAGGGTTAAAACCCTTTTCCAAACCTGTTGGGTTTTTTTTCCCACCAGAAAAAGGATTCCTTTATTTCTTATTATTTAGGCACAGTAGGGACCACATAATTTAATTAACAAGGCTTCCAATTATGGAATTAATTTCTAATTTTCGAAATTAATATCTATCATAATTGATTACGAATTATTCCACTTAAAATTTGTAATTACATTCCTTATTCAATTTCGAAATTCATCCACTAAATCTTATTTAACTCCCCATGTTAAGATTTAGATACTAATCAATCAAATTAAATTACTGACGATTTAATTTATTGATTATTTCCTTTAGACTTTCGTTTAACTTATTTCATGTGTCGGATACAAAATCCACCAGCCGGATTTACACATAAAAACTTATAAGCTTTCATAAAGGTGTATAATCAATCTCTAAACCGAGACATGGATTCCATCAACTAACTATTACTTCGCAAATGTACATTATTATTATCCAATTTACCAGGCATATTGACTCAAGAAAGAATCTCGCCTTTTAATAAATCAAAACAATAATAATATACACAGCTAATAATAATCATATCAAGATTAAGAGTATAAGTACATTTAATGACTAGAGAGTTTATTTTATTAAGTCAGTATAAAATGCTTATCTCTACTTGGTCCGTTCAAAACATACAAAATGTACTAGCACAAGAAGTTGGAATTAAACCTTCCCATAATCAAGATAAATTATATTTAATCTTGTGCTACAATCATTCCTGATGGTTTGTCCAATTCCATCATTAGATTATGAACTAAAACTTTATACTTATAAGAACCGATGATTTAATCTTCCGTGTATAAGCTAAACTCTATACACTAAATCATCTACTATATAAGCAAAGGACACAGACTAATATATGATCGATTTCAAACTTTATTAAAACTGAATAAACTACTATTTCATAATAAATACTATATCTAAACCAAACCCATGGTTAATAGTATATATCCCAACAATCTCTGTCACGACCCGGATTTCCCACCCTCGCGAGTCGTGATGGCGCCTACTAGTGAAAGCTAGGCAAGTCAATCAACTGAATTATTTGCCTTGTTTCCATTTTTAAATTCGTTAACAGTTATAAGCCAACAGTTAATAATCAACCAAATTTAACAAACGGAAGATTCAATTTCAAGTTTAATAACACTGCTAATACCATTCCATAACAAATCTATCCAAGATTGGTGCCACAACTCCACAGACTGACTAAGAGTACTACAAATAAAGGTCTGAAAGAAATAACAAAATACTGTCTCTGGGATTACATAAAAGAAACAGGAATAATAGATAGAGGGAGACTCCAAGGCCTACAAACGCCTGCAGGACTACCTCGGGTCGCCTGATGAACAAGGAGTAGCAATCTCACTGCGGTCCAAAATCTACAGCACTGGGATCTGCACAAAAGAGTGCGGAGTGTAGTATCGGCACAACCGACCCCATGTGCTGGTAAGTGCCTAGCCTAACCTCGGCGAAGTAGTGACGAGGCTAGGACCAGACTACCAACTAAACCTATGCAGTTATACTATATACAGCGGAAAATAGAACAGAATAAACAATTGAAGATGGGAGGGGGACATGCTATGGGGGGATATCATTTATCAATAGTAATTCAAGAGAAAAGCATAAAGACAATTTAGAATTCACAACACAAGAATAAAGAAATCGTAACCAACCAATAAACACTTTTTATTATCCACTATTGCGACGCGCAACCCGATCCAAATCATAAAAATACTATTGCGGCGCGCAACACGATCCATATCATTTATTACTGTGCGGCGTGCAACCCGATCCAAATATAATGTCACGCCCCGAACCTGGACCTCGACGTAACACGACACTCGATGCCTGACTACATGTGACCGAGCGAACCAACTGGCTGGCCGAATCAACATGTGATATCATAACATACTGAATGCGGAAGATAAACTAACACATGTTGATATACTGAAAGTCTGGATGATATAAATTGAAGTGCGGAAATACTAATACAATTCTGAAACATATTTGCAGCCAACATAGCTTAACATGAAAAGCCCGAGACTCTGTCTAACTGTTACTCTAGTCTATGAAGCCTCTAATTTGTACTGAAAACACTGACTGTCTGAAAATACTAAAGACTGTAGTAATGATAATGCCCCGAAAGAACTGGGGATCACCAAATAGCTGGTACGAGAATCCTAGCGCTCTAAATCATCAACCTGTAAATGTGATGACTGCATTTCGAGGCCTTAAAAACCTTTTTTAGCATCACCTTAATTTGCGTGCGTAGTCCGGGCGCGTAGCCGGAAAGTCTATATGTGAAAATCTGTGAAAAATGATAACTTTTGACTATTAAATGAATTAATTTGACTTCGGTCAACGTTTTGGGTAAACGGACCCGGACCCATGATTTGACGGTCCTGAAGGGTCCGTAGGAAAATATGGGACTTGGGAGTATGCCCGGAATCGAATTCCGAGGTCCAAAGCCCGAGAAATGAATTTTTAAAGAAAATTATTTTCTGGAATTGTTTAAAGTATTTTGAAATGAAATTTGATTAGAACATGATGGTATCGAGCCCGTATTTTGGTTCCGACACCCGGTACATGTCTTATATATGATTTAAGATGATTATGTGAAATTTGGTGAGAAACGGATGTCATTTGACGTGATTCGAACCTAAATTGCAAAAATTGATGTTTTATGAAGTTTGAGAAAAATTCTTTGATTTTGAGGTTTAATTCGTTGTTATTGAGGTTATTTTGGCGATTTGATTGCACGAATAAGTCCGTAGGATGTTTTTGAGGTTTTGTGTGCACTTGGTTTGGAGTTCCGAGGGCTCGGGTAAGTTTCGGGTAGGTCCCGGGATGTCATAGGCTTAAAAACATGGATGTTGCAGGTTCAGAGAAGTGCAAACCTCTGAACCCGCAGTGCTGACCGCAGTAGTTTTTGTGCTGTCCGCACTGGTGACTGTGCGGCCGCAGTTGATTTTGTTCGGTCCGCACAGATTCACTGGTCCGACTTCGGAAGATCATATCGTTTGATCTACAAGGAATTTGGGGATGATTCAAAACCAAAAGTTGTAGATCTGTGAATCTAGTTTTTTGAAACATATTATAATAGGCATTTGGACATCTGTAGAGAAAGTTATGGCCAAAATACTAAGACCTGTCACTGCAGAACACAAATAGTGCTGTGCGGCCGCAGTTGATTTTGTGTGGTCCGCAGAGGGCATCTGAGAATAGTATATTTAGACAGGATTTTCTGTTATTTTTCATTTTTCAAAAACCCAAATACATAAGAGGCGATTTTTCAAACAACCTTTCTTCTCAAAACGTTGGTAAGTGATATCTATCTCATTTTCTTCACTCCTTAACATCTTTTAACATGATTTCAACTCAAAATCAATGATTTTCATGGGGGAAATTGGGTGTTTTGGGTAGAACCTAGGATTTTCAAAAATTGGGGATTTGGACCTCGATTTGAGGTCCGATTTCAAAACAAATTATATATTTGTGTTCGTGGGGGAATGGGCAATCGGGTTTTGGTTCGAACATCGGGTTTTGACCATGTGGGCCCTGGGGAGTTTTGACTCTTTGGGTAAAACTTTGGAAAATCCATTTTCATGCATTCAAATTGATTCACTTAGCGTTTATTGATGTAATTAAGTAACTTGTGACTAGATACGAGCAAATTGGTGGTGGAATCAAGGGGTAAAGCTATAATTGGATCGTGAATTGTGTTCGTGGCATCGAGGTAAATGTTTGGTCTAACCTTAGCTTGAGGGATTAGGAGTGTGTCCTATTTGCTAATTGTTTTCTTGTTGAGTATGACGTATAGGCATGGTGACAAGTATCTATACGTTGGTGTCGAGCATGACCGTGGGCCTTATATTTTGATTTTTATGACTTCGTCGTATTATTCATGCCTTGGTGAAAATTTCTATTTGTTGTGTAAAGTTGTGGAATGAATTGTGACCTATGAACTTTGAGGAGCGTTGGCTCCAGTTGTATAACGCACTGTGAAGGTATAAGTGATAATTGAACCTCTAGAGCAGTGGCTCGAGTTGTGAAGTGAATTGTGATGTAAAAGTGAGAAAGAGAAGAGATCGTTATGTTGCCCCCTTGCCGGGCTATTGTTGAGTTGTGGTTCCCTTGCATTGTGTTCTTACTTGATATTACGAATACTTAGGTTGATGATTCTTTGTGTTAGGTAAGGATTATGGTTATAGCTGAGGTAGTTAGATGTTGGAAAAGTTTGGGTATAGCTGAGGTAGTTAGGTGTTGTAACAAGTTTGGGTATAGCTGAGTGATGTTCTAAACGTCAATACCACACAAGAGGGGGGGGGGTGATTTGTGTGGTACCCAATTTTCGCTCTAGAAGAACCTGGTTCTTCTAGATGTACTAACTACTGCTGTTTGCGGAATAATAAATACATAAAATAAAGAACACAGAGATTTTTACGTGGAAAACACCTGGCTCAAAAGGTGAAAAAACCACGACCTACTACTCAGTAGGATTTTCCCAAACTTCCACTAAAATCACTGAGCCAAAACAGCATTTACAAAACTCTTGTAAAACTAAGAATTAACTCTAATCCCGTTGTAGCAACCAGCCTCTAACTGCTGCGACAACCTCAAGTTAACTCTAACTTGAATACTCAAAATACCTATTACAATTGCTTCTAGATAAAGCTGAAAGGTACAATATGAAACACCTACTACAATTAAACTAGAAATAAAGAAAGACATATAAAACTCTTTATGGAGCTGGTTCTTCAATCTGGTTCATGTAGCTTCTGGTTTGCACACTTGAATCACACACGAACTGCTTGCAAAAAGCCTTGCTATTTTGCTCCCAATTCACGTTTAACTTCTGCGTTTTTGTGCAATCTTTAATGTGAGAACATCCTGCAATTTATAGAGTTAGTAGATGAAGAAATAACTAGAGTTCTGATGCAACTCTTCCTTGGTGGAAGAGTTCTAGTTGATTTCAACTTCTAACTCCTTCCCTATCTTGGATAGTGTTCTCTTTGATTAAGGACTCCTTCTCCTTATCAATTATGCAACCTTTTCGATCAGGAGATATTAAATACACCAAGTTAAGCTTATCTCCTTCACGTGCAACCCACATGCTCGAATCTGCCCGTTTTTGTGAACCTGAGGGATGGACCACTGGATGGACCTGGTTCATGTCTGAGTTCCTTTGTCAGTCTTCAAAACTAACCTTTACTTGGGCCAACACTCAGGTAGTTAGGTGTTGTAGCAAGTTTGGTTATAGCTGAGGTAGTTAGAGGTTGTACCAAGTTTGATTATAGCTGAGACAGTTAAATGTTGGAACAAGTTGGGATATAGCTGGTGTAGCTAGATGTTGGAACAAGTTTGGTTATAGCTGTTTCTCCCTTGTCGGGACGTATTTACTTATGCTGTCGAATCCCTTGCCGGGATAGTGTAGACCTTTTTATCCCTTGTCGGGACTCTCGTTATAATTGTAAATATTATATATGGATCGGGTTGCAGGCCGCAACAATATTATATGTGGATCGGGTTGCACGCCGCAATAATATTATATATGGATCGGGTTGCACGCCGCAACAATATTATATGTGGATCGGGTTGCACGCCGCAACAATATTATATGTGGATCGGGTTGCATGCCACAACAATATTATATGTGGATCGGGTTGCACGCCGCAACAATATTATATATGGATCGGGTTGCACGCCGCAATAATATTATATATGGATCGGGTTGCACGCTGCAACAATATTATATGTGGATCGGGTTGCACGCCGCAACAATGTTAAATGAAATGGGAGCGGGTGGCACGCCTGCCACGAGATACAGGAAATGGGATCGGGTTGCACGCCTGCAACAAAATGTGAAAAGAAAGTGAAATCTGCCTTTTGTTTTCCTTATTCTTGTTAGAGGGTGGTTTTTGATTCCTTAATAATTCTCTTGATATTCTGTTTTTACATGTTATTCTCCCTTCTTTATTTGTTTATCTCTGCTTTACTTTTCGCTGTATATTATACAACTACACAGGTTTATTTGGTAGTCTGGTCCTAGCCTCGTCACTGCTTCGCCAAGGTTAGGCTAGGCACTTACCAGCACGTGGGGTTGATTGTGCTGATACTACACTCTGTACTCTTTTGTGCAGACCCAGTGTTGTAGACTTCGTACCATAGGTTGGAGGCTATTTTCAGTTCACGCTTAGATCCAAAATAGACTTGTAGGCGTCCGCAGGCCCTGACGTCTCCTCTATTCTTATTTCCTGTTTCATTTACCTTATATTCAGAAACTGTGTATTGATATTTTCTTCACACTTTGTATGTAGTAAATCTTAGACCGTCTGTGATACTGTGACACCAGTTCTGGGTAGTCGAGGGTCAAATAGTTGTATTAGATATTCATGTTCAGATAGCTTATGGCTTCTTTCTTTCGCTTATGTTAAATTCCGTTGTTTAAATGTTATTATAATTATTAAAATTTCTAATGAATATAAAATGAGTGAAAAGGGTAAATTGTGAAATTTGTTGGCTTTCCTAGTATGTACTAGTAGGCACCATCACGACTTCCGAGGGTGGAAATTCGGGTCGTGACAAGTTGGTATCAGAGCTCTAGGTTACATGGGTCTCACATTTCACAGATAAGCTTAGTAGAGTCTAAGGGATCGGTACGGAGACGTTTGTATTTATCCCCCAGAGGCTACAGAGTTAGGAAAAAGACTTCACATCTATTCTTTCCTGTCGTGCGATTTTGTTCTCTCAGTGCTAAATTGAAACCCCTACTATTGTCCTTTTGCGAATGGCGAGGTCACGTACCGCTTCTCCAGCCGGATCACCAGCTTTGACTTGAGAATGGTTCACGCAGCTATTTCTGGAGAAGCTTCTCCCCATCACTCAGAGAGAGGTCTATCAGAGGCAGTTTGAGCGTCTCCAGCAGGGTTCTATGACCGTTGCTCAGTGCTAGATCAGATTCATCGACTTGGCTCATCATGCTCTTGTCATACTTCCCACTGTGAGAGAGTGAGGAGGTTTATTGAGGGACTCGTCCAGCCCGCTCAGTTAGCTAGAGGTGGAGGTAGAGGTATTAGAGGTGGAGGTAGAGATGCTAGAGGTGGAGGTAGAGATGCTAGAGGTGGAGATGCGGGTACTGTTCTAGTTTGTGGTAGAGGAGTTTGGGTTTTATTTTGCGCCGTGTCTGGTCATGCCTAGTGATTCTTTGAGTGCCCATGTTTATGTGTCTACCCCGGTGGGTGATTCTATTGTGGTAGATCGAGTCCATCGTTCTTGTATTGTGGTGATTGGGGGTCTTGAGACTAGTGTAGATATGTTGCTTCTGGACATGGTTGATTTTGATGTTATATTGGGGATGGACTGGTTATCACCTTACCACGCTATCTTGGATTGTCATGCCAAGACTGTGACCTTAGCCTTGTCGGGTTTACCTCGTTTAGAGTGGGGAGGGACTCTTGGTCATTCTACCCGTAGTGTTATCTCTTATGTGAAGGCTCGGCGTATGGTCGAGAAAGGGTGTTTGCCCTATTTGGCATATGTTCGTGATTCTAGTGCTGAGGTTCCTTCTATTGATTTTGTGCCCATCGTTCGTGAGTTTCCTGAGGTTTTCCCTTCAGACCTGTCGGGTATGCCACCCGATAGGGATATTGACTTTTGCATTGATTTGGCTCCGGGCACTCAGCCCATTTCTATCCCGCCGTATCGTATGGCCCCGCCTGAGTTGAAAGAGTTGAAGGAGCAGTTGCAAGACTTGCTTAAAAAGGGTTTTATTAGACCCAGTATTTCGCCTTGGGGTGCGCCGGTGTTGTTTGTTAAGAAGAATGATGGGTCAATGAGAATGTGTATTGATTACCGGCAATTGAACAAGGTTACAATCAAGAATAAGTATCCGCTGCTGAGGATTGATGATTTGTTCGATCAACTTCAGGGTGCCAAGGTATTTTCAAAGATTGACTTGAGATCTGGCTACCATTAGTTGAGGATTAGGGCATCCGATGTCCCTAAGACAGCTTTCCGCACTCGGTACAGGCATTATGAGTTCTTGGTTATGTCATTCGGGTTGACAAATGCCCCAGCAGCCTTTATGGATTTGATGAACCGAGTGTTCAGGCCTTATTTGGATTCGTTCGTGATAGTCTTCATTGATGATATTTTGATATATTCCCGCAGTCGGGAAGAGCACGAGCAGCACCTTAGAGTGGTTCTCCAGACTCTGAGGGATAGTCAATTATATGCTAAGTTCTCGAAGTGCGAGTTCTGGTGGGGTTCAGTTGCATTTCTGGGTCGTGTTGTATCAGCAGAGGGTATTCAGGTTGATCCGAAGAAGATTGAGGAAGTCAAGAACTGGCCTAGACCAGCATCAGCTACAGAGATTCGGGGTTTCTTGGGATTGGCAGGCTACTATCATCGGTTCGTGGAGGGGTTTTCATCTATTGCGGCCCCGATGACCAGGTTGACCCAGAAGGGTGCCCAGTTCAGGTGGTCAGATGAGTGTGAGGCGAGCTTTCAGAAGCTCAAGACGGCTCTGACTACGGCACCGGTGTTGGTTTTGCCCACAGGTTCAGGGCCTTATACAGTTTATTGTGATGTTTCTCTTATTGGACTTGGTGCAGTGTTGATGCAGGATGGCAAGGTCATTGCTTATGCTTCGCG
This sequence comes from Nicotiana attenuata, assembly GCF_001879085.1. NCBI lineage: Eukaryota > Viridiplantae > Streptophyta > Magnoliopsida > Solanales > Solanaceae > Nicotiana > Nicotiana attenuata. The sequence goes on along the minus strand of NW_017671210.1, from coordinate 125,365 downwards.
GCAGTTGAAGATTCATGAGAAGAACTATCCGGTTCAGATTTGGAGTTGGCAGCCATTGTTCACGCATTAAAGATTTGGAGGCATTATCTGTATGGCGTGGCATATGAGGTGTTCACGGATCACAAGAGTCTTCAGTATTTGTTCAAGCAAAAGGAGTTGAATTTAAGGCAGAGGAGGTGGTTGGAGTTGTTGAAAGACTATGATATCACCATCTTATATCATCTGGGAAAGGCCAATGTGGTGGCCGATGCTTTGAGTAGGAAGTCAGCCAGTATGGGCAGTCTCGCTTATATTCCGGTCAGTGAGAGACCTCTTTCTTTGGATGTTCAGGCTTTGGCCAATCAGTTCATGAGGCTGGATGTTTCTGAGCCCAGTCGTGTGTTAGCTTGCACAGTCGGTCGTTCTTCATTATTGGAGCGTATCCGTGATCGGCAGTATGATGATACCCATTTGTGTGTCCTTAGAGACACAGTCCAGCACGGAGGTGCCAAGCAGGTTACCTTAGATGATGATGGAGTTTTGAGATTGCAGGGTCAAGTTTGTGTGCCTAATGTGGATGGGCTTCGGGAGTTGATTTTAGAGGAGGCCCATAGCTCCCGGTACCCTATTCATCCGGGCGCCGCGAAGATGTACCAGGATTTGCGGCAGCATTATTGGTGGCAGAGAATGAAGAAGGATATCGTTGCATATGTGGCTTGGTGTTTGAATTGTCAGCAGGAGTACGAGCATCAGAGGCCCGGTGGTTCATTTAAGAGGATTGAGCTTCTCGAGTGGAAGTGGGAGCGGATCATTATGGATTTCGTTGTTAGGCTCCCGCAGACTCGGAAGAAGTTCGGCGCAGTATGGGTCATTGTTGATAGGCTGACCAAGTCAGCGCATTTCATTCCTGTGGCAGTCTCCTATTCTTCTGAGAGGTTAGCTGAGATCTATATTCGGGAGATTGTTTGCCTTCATGGTGTGCCCGTGTCTATCATTTCGGACCAAGGTACGCAGTTTACCTCACGTTTCTGGAGAGCTGTTCAGCGAGAGTTGGGCACACGGGTTGAGTTGAGCACAACATTTCATCCCCAGACGGACGGGCAGTCCGAATGGACTATTCAGATTTTTGAGGATATGCTCCGAGCTTGTGTCATTGACATTAGAGGCTCGTGGGATCAGTTTTTGCCTTTAGCAGAGTTTGCCTACAACAACAGCTACCAGTCGAGTATCCAGATGGCTCCTTATGAGGCTTTATATGGTAGGCGGTATCAGTCTCCGGTTGGATAGTTTGAGCCGGGAGAGGCTCAGTTGTTGGGTACGGATCTGGTTCAGGATGCCTTGGACAAGGTCAGGATCATTCAGGATAGGCTTCGTACAGCTCAGTCCAGGCAAAAAAGTTATGCCGACCGCAAGGTTCGAGATTTGGCTTTCATGGTCGGCGAGCGGGTATTGCTTTGAGTGTCGCCTATGAAGGGCGTGATGAGATTTGGGAAGAAGGGAAAACTTAGCCCTAGGTTCATTGGTCCGTTTGAGATTCTTGATCGAGTGGGAGAGGTGGCTTACAGACTTGCCTTTCCACCGAGCTTATCAGCCGTGCATCTAGTGTATAATGTGTCCATGCTTCGGAAGTAGCACGACGATCCATCCCACGTGTTAGATTTCAGTACTGTCCAATTGGACAAGGACTTGTCTTATGAGGAGGAGCCAATAGCTATTCTAGGCCAGCAGGTTCGTCAGTTGAGATCGAAGAGTTTTCCTTCTGTTCGTGCTCAGTGGAGAGGTCAGCCTGCTGAGGCATCGACCTGGGAGTCCGAGTCCGATATGCGGAGCCGTTATCCCCATCTTTTCCTCGACTCAGGTACTTCCTTCTTCTGTCCGTTCGAGGACGAACGGTTGTTTTAGAGGTGGAGAATGTGATGACTGCGTTCTGAGGCCTCAAAACCCTATTTTAGCATCACCTCGATTTGTGTGCGTAGTCCGGGCGCGTAGCCGGAAAGCCTATATGTGAAAATCTGTGAAAAATGATAAATTTTGACTATAAAATGAATTAATTTGACTTCGGTCAACGTTTTGGGTAAACGGACCCGGACCCGTGATTTGACGATCCGGAGGGTCCGTAGGAAAATATGGGACTTGGGCGTATGCCCGGAATCGAATTCTGAGGTCCCAAGCCCGAGAAATGAATTTTTAAAAAAAATTATTTTCTGGAATTGTTTAAAGTATTTTGAAATGAAATTTGATTAGAACATGATGGTATCGGGCCCGTATTTTGGTTCCGGCGGTACAGGTCTTATATATGATTTAAGATAATTCTGTGAAATTTGGTGAGAAACGGATGTCATTTGACGTGATTCGGACCTAAATTGCAAAAATTGATGTTTTATGAAGTTTGAGAAAAATTCTTTGATTTTGAGGTTTAATTCGTTGTTATTGAGGTTATTTTGGCGATTTGATCGCACGAATAGGTCTGTAGGATGTTTTTGAGGATTTGTGTGCACTTGGTTTGGAGTTCCGAGGGCTCGGGTGAGTTTTGGGTAGGTCCCGCGATGTCTTAGGCATAAAAACATGGATGTTGCAGGTTCAGAGAAGTGCAAACCTCTGAACCCGCAGTGCTGACCGCAGTAGTTTTTGTGCTGTCCGCACTGGTGACTGTGCGGCCGCAGTTGATTTTGTGCGGTCCGCACAGATTCACCGATCCGACTTCGGAAGCTCATATCTTTCGATCTACATGGAATTTGGGGATGATTCAAAAACAAAAGTTGTAGACCTTTGAATCTAGTTTTCAAAAACATATTATACTAGTCATTCGGACATCTGTAGAGAAAGTTATGGCCAAAATACTAAGACCTATCACTGCAGAACACAAGTAGTGTTGTGCGGCCGCAGTTGATTTTGTGCGGTCCGCACAGGGCATCTGAGAATAGTATATTTAGATTTTCAGATATTTTTCATTTTTCAAAACCCCAAAAACATAAGAGGCGATTTTTCAAACAACCTTTCTTCTCCAAAACGTTGGTAAGTGATTTCTAACTCATTTTCTTCACTCCTTAACATCTTTTAACATGATTTCAACTCAAAATCAATGATTCTCACGGGGGAAATTGGGTGTTTTGGGTAGAACCTAGGTTTTTTAAAAATTGGGGATTTGGACCTCGATTTGAGGTCCGATTTCAAAACAAATTACTCCCTCCGTTTCAAATTAAATGAGGTAGTTTGACTCGGCACGAAGTTAGGAAAAAAAAGAAAGACTTTTGAAATTTGTGGTCTTAAAAGCTTAAGGGGTAAAGCTTTGTAGGGCCATGACTTTTGTGTGGTTATAAAAGCTTCTCATTAAGGGTAAAATGGGTAAAATGGGGAGTTTAAAGTTGAATTATTTCCAAATTTAGAAATGTGTCATTTATTTTGGAACAAACAAAAAAGGAAAGTACCTCATTTAATATGAAACGGAGGGAGTATATATTTGAGTTCGTGGGGGAATGGGTAATCGGGTTTTGGTTCGAACCTCGGGTTTTGACCATGTGGGCCCTGGGGCGATTTTGACTTTTTGGGTAAAACTTTGGAAAATCCATTTTCATGCATTCAAATTGATTCATTTAGCGTTTATTGATGTAATTATGTAACTTGTGACTAGATACGAGCGAATTGGTGGTGGAATCAAGGGGTAAAGCTATAATTGGATCGTGAATTGTGTTCGTGGCATCGAGGTAAGTGTTTGGTCTAACCTTAGCTTGAGGGATTAGGAGTGTGTCTTATTTGCTAATTGTTTTCTTGTTAAGTACGACGTATAGGCATGGTGACGAGTATCTATATGTTGGTGTCGAGCATGACCGTGGGTCTTATATTGTGATTTTTATGACTTCGTCGTATTATTCATGCCTTGGTGAAAATTTCTATTTGTTGTGTAAAGTTGTGGAATGAATTGTGACCTATGAACTTTGAGGAGCGTTGGCTCCAGTTGAATAACGAATTGTGAAGGTATAAGTGATAACTGAACCTCTAGAGCAGTGGCTCGAGTTGTGAAGTGAATTGTGATGTAGAAGTGAGAAAGAGAAGAGATCGTTATGTTGCCCTTTTGCCGGGCTATTGTTGAGTTGTGGTTCCCTCGCATTGTGTTCTTAATTGATATTACGGATACTTAGGTTGATGATTCTTTGTGTTAGGTAAGGATTATGGTTATAGCTGAGGTAGTTAGATGTTGGAACAAGTTTGGGTATAGCTGAGGTAGTTAGGTGTTGTAACAAGTTTGGGTATAGCCGCAACAATATTATATGTGGATCTGGTTGCACGCCGCAACAATATTATATATGGATCGGGTTGCACGCCGCAGCAATATTATATGTGGATCGGGTTGCACGCCGCAATAATATTATATATTGATCGGGTTGCACGCCGCAACAATATTATATGTGGATCGAGTTGCACGCCGCAACAATATTATATGTGGATCGGGTTGCACGCCGCAAAAATATTATATATGGATCGGGTTGCACGCTGCAACAATATTATATGTGGATCGGGTTGCACGCCGCAACAATGATAAATGAAATGGGAGCGGGTGGAACTCCTGCCACGAGATACAGGAAATGGGATTGGGTCGCACGCCTGCAACAAAATGTGAAAAGAAGGTGAAATCTGCCTTTGCTTTCCTTATTCTTGTTAGAGGGTGGTTTTTGATTCCTTAATAATTCTCTTGATATTCTGTTTTTACGTGTTATTCCCGCAGCATGTTTCCCCCTCCCATCTTTATTTGTTTATCTCTGCTTTACTTTCCGCTGTATATTATACAACTGCACAGGTTTATTTGGTAGTCTGGTCCTAGCCTCGTCACTACTTCGCCAAAGTTAGGCTAGGCACTTACCAACACATGGGGTCGGTTGTGTTGATACTACACTCTGCACTCTTTTGTGCAGACCCCAGTGTTGTAGACTTCGGACCGTATGTTGGAGGCTATTTTCAGTTCACGCGGAGATCCAAAGTAGACCTGCAGGCGTCCGCAAGCCCTGATTACTCCTCTATCCTTATTTCCTGTTTTATTTTCCTTATATTCAGAAACAATGTATTGATATTTTCTTCACACTTTGTATGTAGTAAATCTTAGACCGTCTGTGATACTGTGACACCAGTTCTGGGTAGTCGAGGTTCAAACAGTTGTATTAGATATTCGTGTTCAGATAGCTTATGGCTTCTTTCTTCCGCTTATGCTAAATTTCGTTGTTTAAATGTTATTATTATTATTATTAAAATTGCTAATGAATATAAAATGAGTAAAAATGGTAAATTGTGAAATTTGTTGGCTTGCCTAGCTCGTACTAGTAGGCGCCATCACGACTTCCGAGGGTGGGAATCCGGGTCGTGACAGTAAATCATTACTTGCATCATGAGATGCAGGCCCCGGGCAAAAGGGACGTCAGTACATTTGAATTGCACTGGTATGTAAAGCAACTGAAAGAAAGAATTATAAATGCTGAAACTGAAACCAAGCTGATAACTGAGAATTTATAATTGATAACTGAAATGATAACTATTGAAACTGAAACTGAAATGATAACTGATAACTAATAACTGAACTAATAACTGATAACTAATAACTGAACTAACTGATAACTAAACTGATAACTGATAACTGAACTGATAACTAATAATTGAACTGAACAAAGGAAGTAAGGATATGAATACTCCCTCTTCTAAATGATGAACAACCTGTTTATCTGAATAAATAAACCGCGGCCTCAGGCCCAATATATATATATATATATATATATATATATATATATATATATATATATATATATATATATATATATATATATGTTCACAACTGCGGCCTCGGGCCCAAGTATACGTATACATAACTTCGGCCTCAGGTCCAAAATGCATATAGCATAAACAGCGGCCACAGGCGCAAATACATGTGTTCAACATTTAGGAACTGAAAATCAAACTGCAATACATGATAATGAAATACTGAATCACACTGAGTTACATGATACTAGAATACTGGATCACATATTCTTGAACTGATTATGAACACTGAACTTCAACTGTTTATGGCATAATGAGTAATCTATACTAAGACTCGAGGGCATCAAACCCAAGTCTATATTGAATACGCACTGAGCTCATAACGTTCAGAATGAAAATGGTGAACGAGTTATGAAGCTAGAGAATAGAAGTTCTGCAACTATTCAAGGAACTAGGCTAAACTATATTTCTGAGGCAATTAGTAACGTCATAAAAGAAACGTAGTGTAGGGAGAATCATTAACATTCCCAAACATAGAGAGTTAGTCTCACATACCTTAACTTCTTGCTCTTGAGCATAATACAACATTCTTCAACCCTTTCAACTTTAATCTATATCAATACAAGTCAAAGGGATTCCAAATTAGCAACAATAGTCATGTTTTGGTCACTTAGGCATTTTATCAAACACTCGGTGGCATAAAGCTTCATAGCCCTTATTAATGGTGTCTCTACACCCAATAACCCATTCTCTTGCTCCTAGATAAATTCTAAAGTCTCAAATGGTTATAAATCAACATTATTCTTTATCACCCATAAGGTAATCAACACCCATAACCAATAATAACCAATCAACAACCCAAACCTATCACCGTTCATGCTTTTCTATCAAACCCATCAACTCATATCTCATGAACTAGAGTCTATAATCATTAATTCAATGATAGAATCAATTAGAGGGTGAAGATATTACCTTTTTGACTTTCAATCTTCTTGAATTCGAGTTCTAGGGTTTCTTCTCTCAAGAATGGTGTCCCAATCGAATATCCAATGATATGAAGGGTTTACCCATGTTACTAAGATGTTGGGAAATTGAAATTAACTTAGAATCACCATTAGAACTTACCTTGGGTGGTGGAGGGACCCTTAAGGAGTTAGGTTCTTGAGAGCTTTCCTTTCTAGAGCAAGTTTTTATGTTTTGGGGCTGTGAGGAACGAAATAGGGCTAACAAAAATGACTTCCCAAGTTGGCCATCGTGTCCCAGTAGGCCTGACCGCGGTCCCAACCGCGGTAAATCGCTGGAGCACTACCTCACGACCGTGGTCGCGGTCATACGCGGCCGAACACGGTGGTTACACACAATTCTGTAAAAAAGGCATAACATTTTGCACAGAGCTCCGTTTAGGCTCCACAATATATCGCTGGAAAGATATTTCAAAGGCTTACAACTTTCATGCTTTAAGTTTTCCCAAATTCCTTACACATTTTAACTATACCTTGCTGGAAGACAGACCTTCTGCAAACTTAATCGATTTTGTCGAATCTTATGCACCTCACTTTCCATCTTGATTTTGAAACAACTATTTTCACCCATAATCATCCCGATAGGACTTCATATGTCCAAAATATAACCTTACTACTCCTTTAACTCATTCATACCTAATCCGAATGTGCGGGGTGTTACATATAATATTATTGTTGCGGCGTGAAACCCGATCCAAATACAATATTGTTGCAGCGTGCAACCCGATCCAAATATAATATTGTTGCAGTGTGCAACCTGATCCAAATATATATTATTGTTGCGGCGTGTAATCTGATCCACATATACAGTTCAACACCAATCACAACGAGAGAGTCCCGACAAGGGATTAATAAAGAAACAATACTATCCCAACAAGGGAATCGACAGTATAAGTATATACGTCCCGACAAGGGAAAATCAGCTATAACCAAACTTGTTCCAACATCTAACTTCCTCAACTAGCACCAATACTCAATCACAAGTCATTTTCATGAGAATAATCATAATCCTTGCTCAACACGGAGAGCCAACAACTTAGGCATTCGTAGTATTTATTAAGAACACAACAATTTCAATTTAAGACTCACGGTCATGCTCGAAGCCAACGTATAGATACTCGTCACCATAACTATACGTCGTACTCAACAAGTAACACGTAGCAAATAGGACACAACTCCTAATCCCTCAAGCTAAGGTTAGACCAAACACTTACCTCGATGCCACGAACACAGTTCAAGCCTCAACTATCGCTTTACCTCTTGATTCCACCACCAACTCGCTTGTATCTAGCCACAAGTTACTTAATTATATCAATAAATGCTAAATGAATCATTCTAATGCATGAGGAAATAAGTTTTCTAAAGTTTTTCCCAAAAAGTCAAAAATCGACCCCGGGCCCACATGGTCAAAACCCGAGGTTCGAACCAAAACCTGACTACCCATTCACCCACGAACTCAAATATACAATTTGTTTTAAAATTGGACCTCAAATCGAGGTCCAAATCCCCAAAATTTGAAAAACCTAGGTTCTACCCAAAACACCCAATTTCCCCCATGAAAACCATTGATTTTGAGTTGAAATCATGTGAAAAGATGTTAGGGATTGAATAAAACTAGTTAGAAATGACTTACAATTTATTTGGAGAAGAAATTTTCTTTGTAAAATCGCCCAAGAGACTTTATGTTTTGAGAAGATGTGAAAAATGGCTGAAAATGCGTCTAAGTGTGAATTAACTGGTCTCTGATGTCGCAATTGCGACCAGAGTTCGCAATTGCGAACCCAGACTCCGCTATGCTCGCATTTTCGAAGTGACTTTCGCATATGCGAAGTCGCTTTTGCGAAAATTCTATCGCATTTGCGACGAAAGGCTTCAACTGGGGACATCGCATTTGCGATTTATTCCTCGCATTTGCGAGCTTATGCTAGCCTGGGCTCTTTCGCATTTGCGAACTCGCATTTGCGATCCAGGCTTCGCAAATGCGAAGCCTGCAGGCCTGCAACACCCCAGTTCAAATCTGCAACACCCTAAGTCCAAATTCCACTCCATGGCCTATCAAAAACTCACCCGAGCCCTCGGAGCTCCAAACCAAACATGCACACCAATCTAAAAACATCATACGGACTCGCTTGTGCATTCAAATCACCAAAATAACATCTACAACTATGAATTTAGCATCAAAATCATGAACTCACTTAAGAACATCAAATTTTCCAATTTTCTCAAATAAGGTCCAATTCACGTCATTTCAAGTTTGTTTTATACCAAACTTCACAAACTCAACTTAAATCACATATAAGACCTGTACCAGGCTCCGGAACCAAAATACGGGCCCGATACCATCAAATTTCCAACACATTTCATTTCCAAAAACTCATATATTTTCCAGAAAACAATTTTCTTTAAAAATTCATTTCTCGGGCTTGGGACCTCGGAATCCGATCTCGAGCATGCGCCCAAGTCCCATATTTTCTTACGGACCTCCCGGGATCGTCGGAACACGGATCCGGGTCTGTTTGCTCAAAATGTAGACTGAAGTCAACTTAAATTTATTTTAAAGGCAAAATTCATTATTTTCCACATATTTTCATATAATGGCTTTCCGGTTACGCACCCGGACTGCGCACGCAAATCGAGGTGAGCCAAAAAGGAGGTTTTTAGGCCTCGGAACAGCGAATTTGTTGCTAAAACAAGTGATGACTTTTTGGGTCATCATATCCTCCACCTCTAAAACAACCGTTCGTCCTCGAATGGACATAAGAAGGAAGTACATGAGTCGGGGAAAAGATGGGGATAACGGCTCTGCATAACGGACTCGGACTCCCAGGTCGATGCCTCAGCAGGCTGACCTCTCCACTCAACACGAACAGAAGGAAAACTCTTTGATCTCAACTGACGGACCTGCCGGTCTAGAATAGCTATCGGCCCCTCCTCAAAGGACAAGTCCTTGTCCAACTGGACAGTGCTGAAGTCTAACACGTGGGATGGATCGCCGTGATACTTCCGAAGCATGGACACGTGAAACACTGGATGCACGGTTGATAAGCTCGACGGCAACGCAAGTCAGTAAGCCACCTCTCCCACTCGATCAAGAATCTCAAACGGGCCAATGAACCTAGGGCTAAGCTTGCCCTTCTTTCCAAATCTCATCACGCCCTTCATAGGCGACACCCGAAGCAATACCCGCTCACCTACCATGAATGCCAAATCACGAACCTTACGGTCGGCATAACTCTTTTGCCTGGACTGAGCTGTATGAAGCCTATCCTGAATGATCCTAATCTTGTCCAAGGCATCCTGTACTAGATCCGTACCCAACAACCGAGCCTCTCCCGGCTCAAACCATCCAACCGGCAATCGACATCGCCTAACGTATAAAGCCTCACAAGGAGCCATCTGAATACTCGACTGGTAGCTGTTGTTGTAGGCAAACTCTGCTAAAGGAAAGAACTGATTCCACGAGCCTCCAAAGTCAATGACACAAGCTCGGAGCATATCCTCCAAAATCTGAATAGTCCGCTTGGACTGTCCGTTCGTCTAAGGATGAAATGTTGTACTCAACTCAACCCGTGTGCCCAACTCTCGCTGAAATGCTCTCCAGAAATATGAGGTAAACTGCGTACCTCGGTCCGAGATGATAGACACGGGCACACCATGAAGACGGACAATCTCTCGGATATAGATCTCAGCTAACTTCTCGGAAGAACAGGAGACTGCCACAGGAATGAAATGTGCTGACTTGGTCAGCCTATCAACATAACCCACACAGCATCGAACTTCTTCTGAGTCCGTGGGAGCCCAACAACGAAGTCCATAGTGATCCGCTCCCACTTCCACTCAAGAATCTCAATCTTCTGGAACAGACCATACTTAACCTGCTGACAATTCAAACACCGAGCCACGCACGCAACAATGTCCTTCTTCATTCTCCTCCACCAATAATGCTGCCGCAAATCCTGATATATCTTAGCGGCGCCCGAATGAATATAGTACCAGGAACGATAGGCCTCCTCTAAAATTAGCTCCCGAAGTCCATCCCCATTAGGCACACAAATACGACCCTGCATTCTCTGAACTCCATCATCTCCTAATGTAACCTGCTTGGCATCTCCGTGCTGCACCGTGTCTCTGAGGACACACAAATGAGGATCATCATACTGCCGATCTCGGATATACTCCAATAAAGAAGAGCGAGCTACTGTGCAAGATAATATACGGCTGGGCTCAGAAACATTCAACCTCACGAACTGATTGGCCAAAGCCTGGACATCCAAAGCAAGCGGTCTCTCACCAACCGGAATATACGCAAGACTGCCCATACTGGCTGACTTCCTACTCAAAGCATCGACCACCACATTGGCCTTCCCCGGATGATATAAGATGCTGATATCATAGTCTTTTAATAGCTCCAACCACCTCCTCTGCCTCAAATTTAGCTCCTTCTGCTTGAACAAGTATTGCAAACTCTTGTGGTCCGTGAACACCTCACATGCCAGACCATACAGATAATGCCTCCAAATCTTCAGCGTGTGAACAATGGCTGCTAACTTCAAATCATGGACTGGATAGTTTTTCTCATGAATCTTCAACTGACGCGAAGCATAAACAATGACCTTGTCATTCTGCATCAGCACCGAACCAAGCCCAACACGAGATGCATCACAATAAACTGTATATGGGCCTGAACCTGTGGGCAAAACCAACACCGACGCCATAGTCAAAGCCGTCTTGAGCTTCTGGAAGCTCGCCTCGCACTCATCTGACCACCTAAACTAGGCACCCTTCTGGGTCAACCTGGTCATCGGGGCTGCAATAGATGAAAATCCCTCCACGAACCGACGATAATAGCCTGCCAAACCCAAAAAACTCCGAATCTCTGTCGCTGATGTGGGTCGAGGCCAGTTCTTGACTGCCTCTATCTTCTTTGGATCTACCTGAATACCCTCTACCGAAACCACATGACCTAAGAAAGCAACTGAACTCAACCAGAACTCACACTTCGAAAACTTAGCATACAGCTGACTATCTCTCAGAGTCTGAAGAACCACTCTCAGATACTGCTCATGCTCCTCCCGGCGCGGGAATAAATCAAAATATCGTCAATGAAGACTATCACGAACGAATCCAAGTAAGGCCTGAACACTCGGTTTATCAAATCCATGAAAGCTGCTGGAGCATTCGTCAACCCGAACGACATCACCAAGAACTCATAATGCCCGTACCGAGTGCGAAAAGCTGTCTTAGGGACATCGGACGCCCTAATCCTCAGCTGATGGTAGCTAGATCTCAAGTCGATCTTAGAAAACACTTGGGCACCCTGAAGCTGGTCGAAAAAATCATCAATCCTCGGCAATGGGTACTTATTCTTGATTGTGACCTTGTTCAATTGCCGGTAATCTATACACATTCTCATCGATCCGTCCTTCTTCTTGACAAACAACACTGGCGCACCCCATGGCGAGACACTGGGCCTAATGAAGCCCTTATCAAGCAAGTCTTGCAACTACTCCTTCAACTCTTTCAACTCAGGCGGGGCCATACGATATGGCAGAATAGAAATGGGCTGAGTGCCCGGAGCCAGATCATTGCAAAAATCAATATCCCTGTCGGGTGGCATACCCGGCAGGTCTGAAGGAAATACCTCAGGAAACTCACGGACAACGGGCACAGAATCAATAGAAGAAACCTCGGCACTAGAATCACGAACATATGCCAGATACGCCAAACACCCCTTCTCAACCATTCGTCGAGCCTTCATATACGAGATAACGCTACGGGTAGAATGACCAGGAGTACCTCTCCACTCTAAATGAGGTAGACCCGGTAAGGCTAAGGTCACAGTCTTGGCATGACAATCCAAGATAGCGTGGTAAGGTGATAACTAGTCCATCCCCAGTATGACATCATAATCAACCATGTCCAACAGTAATAAGTCTACTCGGGTCTCAAGACCCTCAATCGCAACCACGCAAGAACGATGAACACGATCTACCATAATAGAATCACCCACTTGGGTGGACACATAAACAGGAGCACTCAGAGAATCGCTGGGCATGACCAGATACGGTGCAAAATAAGATGACAGATAAGAGTACGTAAACCCTAGATCAAATAGCATGGAAGCATCCCTACTACAAACCAGAACCGTACCTGTGATAACTGCATCGGAAGCCTCAGCCTCCGGCCTAGCTGGAAGAGCATAAAATCGGGGTTGGGCCCCACTACCCTGGACTACATCTCTTGGACGGCCTGCTGCTGGCTGGCCTCCACCTCTAGTGGTCTGAGCTCCACCTCTAGCACCTCTACCTCCACCTCTAGCTGGCTGGGCGGGCTGTGGAACACTCGGTGCCTGAGCCATGGCACGCGAACCCTGTTGTTGCGACTGAACACCCACTAATCTCGGGCAAGCCCTCCGGAGATGACCATACTCACCGCACTCATAACATCCACCTGAGTGCTGCGACTAAAGAAACTGAGACTGACCCTGGCGACCTGAATGACCACCCCGAAAACTCTAGTGCGGTGGTGCACTGATAGGAGCTGGGGGTGCACTATAGGGCTGCTGATCAGAATACTGCATATGAGCACCACGGCCACCTGAAGCACCGTGAGAAACCTGAAGTTCTGACTAAAAGGGCCTAGGAGGACGGCCTCTACCATACGAATCCCTGCCTCCAGACGAGGTGCCACTGAATCTGCCTGAATGACGAGGCCTCTTGTCAGACCCTGACCACCTCCCTGCGAAAAAACCATCTCAACTCTCCTGGCCACATTGGCCGCCTCCTGGAAAGAAATCTCACTCCCCACCTCCTTAGCCATCTGAAGTCGAATAGGCTGAATGAGTCCCTCAATGAACCTCCTCACTCTCTCTCTCTCTCTCGGTGGGAAGTATAAGTAGAGCATGACGGGCCAACTCGATAAACCTGGTCTCGTACTAGGTAACAGTCATGGAACCCTACTGGAGGCGCTCAAACTACCTCTGATAGATCTCTCTCTGAGTAACGGGAAGAAACTTCTCCAAGAATAGCTGAGTAAACTGCTCCCAAATCAAAGCTGGTGATCCGAATGGTCTAGCCAAACAGTAATCTCTCCGCCAAGTCTTGGCGGATCCAGATAAGCGAAAAGTAGCAAAATCGACCCCATTGGTCTCCACTATCCCCATGTTCCTCAGAACCTCCTGACAGCTGTCTAGATAATCCTGGGGATCCTCAGAAGATGCACCGCTGAAAGTGGCAGTGAAGAGCTTAGTGAACCTGTCCAGTCTCCACAAAGCATCGGCGGACATAGCTCCTCCATCACCGGCCTGAGCTACCACACCCAGTTGAACTGCTCCAACTGGCTAAGCTGCTGGAGTCTGAAACTGGGGAGCTACCTGCTCCAGAGTGCGAGTAGCAGGAGTTTGGGCCCCTTCTCCAGCCTGAGAGACGGCTGGTGCTACAGGAAGCAAGCCTACCTGGGTGACACTCTCCATGAGGCCCACTAGACGGACCAGAGCATCCTGAAGTACTAGGGTAGCAATGAACCCCTTTGGGACCTGATCTAGGCCCACCGGAGCTGTCTGGGCCGGAACCTCCTCGTCAAACTCAACTTGAGGCTCCGCCACTAGTGCTGCGGCTCCGGGCTGAGCTCTTCCCCTACCTCGGCCTCTAGCACGGCCTCGGACTCTGCCCCTCGTGGGAGCTGCTGCTGGGGGCTCGGGTTGCTGATCAACGAATGAGGAAGTGCGTGTTCTCAGCATCTGCGAAAGAACAGAGTAGAAATTCAATTAGCATTGAGAAATCAAACCGCACGACAGGAACGAATAGATGTGAAGTTTTTTCCTAACTCTGTAGCCTCTGGAGGATAAATACAGACGTCTCCGTACCGATCCCTCAGACTCTACTAAGCTTGTCTGTGAATTGTGAGACCTATGTAACCTAGAGCTCTGATACCAACTCGTCACGACCCATATTTTCCACCCTTGGGAGTCGTGATGGCGCCTACTAGTGAAAGCTAGGCAAGCCAATCAACTGAATTATTTGCCTTGTTTCCATTTTTAAATTCGTTAACAGTTATAAGCCAACAGTTAATAATCAACCAAATTTAACAAGCAGAAGATTCAATTTCAAGTTTAATAATATTGCTAATACCATTCCATAACAAATCTACCCAAGATTGGTGTCACAACTCCACAGACTGACTAAAAGTACTACAAATAAAGGTCTGAAAGAAATAACAAAATAATGTCTCTGGGATTACATAAAAGAAGGAGGAATAATAGATAGAGGGAGACGCCAAGGCCTGTGGACGCCTGCAGGACTACCTCGGGTCGCCTGATGAACAAGGAGCAGCAATCTCACTGCGGTCTAAAATCTATAGCACTGGGATCTTCACAAAAGAGTGCGGAGTGTAGTATCAGCACAACTGACCCCATGTGCTAGTAAGTGCCTAGCCTAACCTCGGCGAAGTAGCGACGAGGCTAGGACCAGACTACCAACTAAACCTATGCAGATAAATAATGTACAGCGGAAAAAAAAAAGCAGAAATGTACACTCAAGGATGGGAAGGGAAAATATGCTGCGGGAAAATATTAGGTGGCAACAGGAAGACAGCAGGTAAATATAGGGAACACCATAATTCAACTATCAACAAGAATCAGAAATCAAACAAGTGCACGTCATCACCCTTCGTGCTTTTACTCTCATCCTCACCATAAAAATCAATATAAACTGCAAGGCATCACCCTTCATGCTTATACTCTCATCCTCACCATAAAACTCAATATAATCGGCACNGCTTTACCTCTTGATTCCACCACCAACTTGCTTGTATCTAGCCACAAGTTACTTAATTATATCAATAAATGCTAAATGAATCAATTCTAATGCATGGAAATAAGTTTTCTAAAGCTTTTCCCAAAAAGTCAAAAATTGACCCCGGGCCCACATGGTCAAAACTCGAGGTTCGAGCCAAAACCCGACTACCCATTCACCCACGAACTCAAATATACAATTTGTTTTGAAATCGGACCTCAAAATCGAGGTCCAAATCCCCAAAATTTGAAAAAACCTAGGTTCCACCCAAAACACCCAATTTCCCACATGAAAACCATTGATTTTGAGTTGAAATCATGTGAAAAGTTGTTAGGGATTGAAGAAAACTAGTTAGAAACGACTTACAATTTATTTGGAGAAGAAATTGGAAAATCGCCCAAGAGAGTTTATGTTTTGAGAAGATGTGAGAAATGGCTGAAAATGCGTCTAAGTGTGAATTAACTGGTCTCTGTGTAGACATGTGATTTTTGACCCTCCCCAAGATTTTTTATATTTTAGCATGTAAATATTTAATTTAGGCCTAGTATAGCTATTTCAACTAATTTTTACTTTTTCACTTTATTTTATTACAAGAAAAATGAAAAATTACAAAAATTGTTCCATTAATGTTTTGTAGTCATAAAATCTTGAAAAAAATACCAAAAATAGTTTATTTTAAAGGTCAATTTTATTTTAATAGTTATTTTACTCAAATAGGATTAATTAATAAATGATGTAGTATTTTTGGTCTTGTGATAGAAGAAAGAGTATTAAATTTGGGATTAATTTTGGTTTGGTCTTAATTGAAAATGCCTAATTTGGGATAGCCCAAATATTAAGCCCATACTCATTCCCCATTTAACCTAACATAATTCCTAGCCCTATAAATTAACACCTAAAGACACCTAAAAAATCATCAATGCCGCAATTCGGAAAAACCAAAAAGAGCCCCTCCTTGTTATTCATCTTCTTCAACGGCTAAATAACGAAAAAAAACGAACCTCCCCCAAGCGCTGCTTCTTCTTCCTCGACCCCATCTTGGCAGACCTCAATCGTTACTTCAACAGAGAACCCCTCATCCCTACGCCTGATCTAAGAGCTTAGAGCTAGAGTTAAATAGAAGCTGCACATCAGCAGCCTTCCACCTCCATCGCTGGCGGAACCAAGCTGCCTTGGTAGCGCTAGCAGCGCTAGTGTCGTGAGGATTCTCTCTGTCTCGTTCGACGCCAGATCTGGGCAGAATTTTTTAGAGAAGAAAAGCTTTGAAAACTAGGGCTCAAAGTTCTTGAATACCCGGGATTTTCGAGGTGTAGCTGGGTTTAGGTGTTAAAAAAAAATATTTTTAATATCTCAAAAAGGAATNAATACATAGATATATGTATATATGAGATTTGAAGACATTTTGTAGCCTTAAATGGTTTACGTTTTTGTTTATTAAAGCCTTAATGATTTTTTATTTTGAACGTTACTTAGTCAAAAGCAAACTGACCAAACATCTTAATTGTATTGATGTTTTAAAACGTTTTAATTTTCTAAATGAAATGTTTGTAGCAGTCATTCCGTTTTGAAACTAGCCATTATGGCTTGGACATTATCTGAAAGTTAGTCCATTTGTTTTGGACTATATATATTTCTGTTTTTCATCTTCTAAGAGGGTAGTGATAAACAAAGTAAAACTTTTGTATTATCTTTCTGGGTTATCTTTGTTAAACTTTGTTGTTTCTGCTCCTAGTTATACTAGAAGAGCTTGTTGAATCCTGGGGGATACGCCTAATATTATTCATCTCGGAGTGGGCGAACTCAAAAGCAAAATATTGATTATTTTGATACTTATGCTCCTGTAACTAGAATTTCCTCGATTCGTATTTTACTTGCCTTGGCTTCTATTTATAAACTTTTTATTCACCAAATGGATGTTAAAACTGCATTTTTAAATGGTGATTTGGAAGAGAAAATTTACATAGAGCAACCCGAGGGTTGTATAGTGTCTGGCCAAGAAAACAAAGTATGTAAATTGCTAAAATCTTTGTATGGTCTAAAGCAAGCGCCTAAACAGTGGCATGAAAAATTTGATCAAGTATTGATTAATGATGGTTTTTCATCTATTGAAGTAGATAAATGTGTTTATACAAAATGTGTAGATGGTACATGTGTTATATTTGCCTTTATGTGGATGACATGCTTATTTTTAGTTCTAGCCTTGATTTGGTACATAAAACCAAAATTTTCTTGTCTTCTAATTTTGAGATGAAAGACATGGGAGAAGCTAGTGTTATTTTAGGCATGAAAATTATAAGAGATGGCAATAGTTTGATGTTGACTCAAGAACATTATATTGAAAGAATTCTTAAAAAATTTGATAATTTTGATGTGGTACCTGTAAGCACTCCTTATGATGCTAGTAGTCAATTAAAAAAGAATAAGGGAGATGCTGTAGATCAAAATAAATATGCTCAAGTTATTGGTAGTCTAATGCATTTGATGAATTTTACTAGACCTGATATTGCATATGCTGTGTGTAGATTGAGTAGATATACTCAAAACCCGAGTCATGATCATTGGAATGCATTAGTAAGAGTAATAAAATATTTGAGAGGTACCATGAACTATGGTATTAAATATAGTGAATTTCCCACTGTACTAGAATGATACAGTGATGCTAACTGGATCTCTGATTCAGATGAGACAAAGTCCACTAGCGGTTATGTGTTCACCCTCGGTGGGGGTGCTGTAGCATGAAAATCAGCTAAACAAACAATAATAGCTAGATCTACCATGGAATCTGAGTTTGTCGCATTGGAATTAGCTGGCAATGAGGCCGAGTGGTTAAAAAACCGTTTGGCAAGTATTCCACTAGGAATAAAACCGACACCTTCTGTGTCGATGCATTGTGATTGCCAAGCTGCAATAGCCATTGCCAAAAATAAATCCTTTAATGGAAAAAGTAGACATATCCGATTGAGACATAATGTGATAAAGCAGCTGCTGAGAGATGGAATTATTTCCATAGATTATGTGAAGTCAGAAGTAATTTGGCCGATCCTCTGACTAAACCTTTGGGAAGAAAATTAATATCTAAACATCAAGGGGAATGAGACTTTTGCCTATTTGAGTTATATCAACTATGATGGTAACCCAACCTATGTGATTGGAGATCCCATGAAGTAGGTTCATATGGGTAATAGCAAGTCATTAGTTGATCAAATGTGCACTATTAAATTATGTCTCTTCCTATGGTGTGTGCGTGTATAGTGCAAGACTGCAAGGAATGTGAGGTTGAGTTATTAAACTCTTAATCCAATAATCCATAGCCTATTGTAGGTGGTGTATTGTGATGCAGAATACACTTGATGGATGGACCTACATGAGTGTGGAGTGGGGCTGCTCCTATGAAATTTATGACAAAAATTTCTAGAGCACTCATGAAAACCAGTCGCGCGCATGGCCTATTAGCGCAAAACCGCGACAAACAACAAAGTGTGTGCGGGTATAATGTGATAGATAAGACACTAAACTTACAAAAGAATTACTTGTTCATAGAAGTTTTGAACTTCACCAACTGTTCTGTAAGTTTAATCTTATTTTATCTAGGTCTGGTTCATAGTCCAAGAGACACCAGATTCGATGCATTATGCTCATTTGTGAAAACCCAGCGAAATCTTTTATTTTACTCTAATGCTTAATATATTTTTTTGAGTTATGTGGGGGATTATTAGAAATATAATTTGATAACTCAAAAAGAAATACTCAAAATCATATCTAGATTAATTCTTTTAATGTGATCTTTATTACATTAAATAATTTGAATATATTTCTTTAATGTTTGTAACTGATAACTATCAAGTTTGATTTCAGTTTCTACAAATTAAAACTGACCATTAAATAGCTATTATCGAATTCTTTATATTAGTTTTGAAAAAGTCAAATTTTTATATAGCAATAATGACTATTATGCTGGCAGCCAAATTTTTATATAGCCATAATGACTATTATGCTGGCAACATATTTTTCATTATTTGGACGTTACCATCAGATTTGAACATTACCATTAGATAGTTCATTTGTTTTGGACTATATATATTTATGTGTTTTCATCTTCTAAGGAGAGTGAAAAAGGTTAAAGACTTTTCTTTTTTTTTCTTTTGTGCTGGGTTTTCTTCTCATAAATCTTTGTTGTTTCTGCTCCTAGTTATACTAGAAGAGCTTGTTGAATCCTGGGGGATAAGTCTAATATTATTCATCTCGGGGTGGGCGAAATATCCTTAAGGACAGTGTCTTTGATACGCCTCAAGCTAAACCTTTTATTCTCCATAATCATCTGATTTTTTCCAACAATCTTAAGGATATTTTGCGTCGTTATTATGGAGAATAACGCTGCTAATGTTGTTGTTGATGCTACTACAACTACTGCTCCAGCTGTTTCTGTTGCTGTTCCATCACCAATTACCTATGCCAAGCCTTTTCCTGATGTTTCANATTATGTCTCTTCCTATGGTGTGTGCGTGTATAGTGCAAGACTGCAAGGAATGTGAGGTTGAGTTATTAAACTCTTAATCCAATAATCCATAGCCTATTGTAGGTGGTGTATTGTGCTGCAGAATACACTTGATGGATGGACCTATATGAGTGTGGAGTGGGGCCGCTCCTATGAAATTTATGGCAAAAATTTCTAGAGCACTCATGAAAACCAGGCGCGCGCATGGCCTATTAGCGCAAAATCGCGACAAACAACAAAGTGTGTGCGGGTATAATGTGATAGATAAGTCACTAAACTTACAAAAGAATTCTTGGTTCATAGAAGTTCTGAACTTCACCATTTGTTCTGTAAGTTTAATATTATTTTATCTAGGTCTGGTTCATAGTCCAAGAGACACCAGATTCGATGCATTATGCTCATTTGTGTAAACCCAACAAAATATTTTATTTCATTATAATATTCTTTTTGAGCTATGTGGGGATTGTTAAAAAAAGATATTTTTAATATCTCAAAAAGGAATATTCAAATTAATGTCTATGTTCATTTCTTGATATAATATTAATTGCTATTTATTATACAAATTACTCTTGTTAATTGTAACAGATTTTACAATACAATTGTGAAATAATAAAACTGATTTTGAATACATAGATATATGTATATATGAGATTTGAAGACATTTTGTAGTCTTAAATGGTTTACGTTTCTGTTTATTAAAGCCTTAATGATTTTTTATTTTGGACGTTACTTAGTCAAAAGCAAACTGACCAAACATCTTAATTGTATTGATGTTTCAAAACGTTTTAATTTTCTAAATGAAATGTTTGTAACAGTCATTCCGTTTTGAAACTAGCCATTATGGCTTGGACATTATCTGAAAGTTAGTCCATTTGTTTTGGACTATATATATTTCTATTTTTCATCTTCTAAGAGGGTAGTGAAAAACAAAGTAAAACTTTTGTATTATCTTACTGGGTTATCTTTGTTAAACTTTGTTGTTTCTGCTCCTAGTTATACTAGAAGAGCTTGTTGAATCATGGGGGATACGCCTAATATTTTTATCTCGGAGTGGGGGAAATATTCTTAAGGACAGTGTCTTTGACACGCCTCAAGCTAAACCTTTTATTCTCCATGATCATCCAATTTTTTCCAACATTAGGTTCATCCTTTTTACATGTTAGAAGATTGAAGAGTTTCATTTGATAAAACAAAAACAGAGTGATAGGTTCTGTTCATGTCTTTCGATATTTTGGCTTCTTTTTCTGAATTTGCGATTCCGAGCATGGATTCTGATGGAGTTTGATCGAGTTTGATTCCGGTGTGAGTTCGAGGTTCTGTTCGTGATCTTGTTACTTGTGAGCTTCAAAATAGTCCAAGCATTTGAATTGTAAATTCAGCTGAAGGTTCATTTCTTATTCTGATTTCTAAATATTTTCTCTTTGTTCCCGTTATCAATCTTTCATGATTTTGAATGATATAAGTGTTCTGCTTGCAACTTGAAATGTGTTCTGCTTTCCAACGTGCTCATCTGTTTATTAACTCATAAAATTTCTCCATTTCTTCATAAGTGAATATATGTTTATTGATTGTATAAACACTCTTAATATAGAAGAAGAAGCATCGAGCAGAAGCAGAAGTTTAGATACTTAATCAAAACTCAAATTTTAATAAATTAGCTTCTTTTTTTTTTTTGGTAAAAGATGTCTTTGATAATTCAAGATGCTTAGTAATAAAATTATTATGATTTTAGTGTCTTGCTTCACAGTGATTGTTGCTAACAGTTTGGTTATTCTGAAAAGTGGAAGTTTGGCTTATGCTGATGTAGTGGGTCTTGTGGAAGCTAGGTAATATTAATAATCCATTAAGTGATGAACGTTTTTAGCAATGGTATAATCATCCCATAACTCTTGGTCTTACAATAATTTCAAAATAATTTTAGGAAGTAAACATGAACATCCATAGTTTGCTTTAGTTGAGTCAGATCTTTTGAAATATCTTGAGGTGTGCCATGCCAAGTAAAATCCCTAAGTCCATGGCCCTCATTTAATTAATTTTAACTCTTTAGAAATCGAGGTGGGCTATTAGTTGAATTTTCCATGGCCGTCGCAAACCTTGTTATTAACTTGAAAGCGCGTAGTTGCTTTAGGCGCGCTATTTTAAAATTAATTTTCTAAACTCGGGTGTGCATTTCATCTGACCCAACTCCAATTCCCAACAACGTTAAATAAAATGTGTCGTGGATCGCGGGTGCATTTCATGTGACGTGGTTCAAGGCGTGTTTTAAGTGACGTTGAATCTTCCTAAAAAATAATTAAAAGCGGTTAATAAGTTAAAATTGTACCATAGGCTAAAACATGTATTAAAATCAGATAATAGGCCAATTATGATAGTTTAAGCGACCGTGCTAGAACCACGGAATCTAGGGGTGCCTAACACCTTCCCTCGGGTTAACAGAATTCCTTATTCAGAATTTCTGGTTCGCAAACTTCAAAAGGAAAGTCAAAATTTTTCTCGATTTGGGATTTAAAATAAACCGGTGACTTGGGACACCAATTAAAATATTCCAAGTGGCGACTCTAAATAAAAATAATTAAATAATCCCATTTCGAATAATGTCACTTAAATTGGAAAAACTCCCTTATATATCACATTCGGGTTTATTAAAAAGGAGGTGTGACACTCTGATGTCGCAATTGCGTCCAGGGTTCGCAATTGCGAACCCAGACTCTGCTATGCTCACATTTGCGAAGTGACTTTCGCATTTGCGAAGTCGCTTTTGCGAAAGTTCTATCGCATTTGCGACGACAGGCCTCAACTGGGGACATCGCATTTGCGAGGTTATGCTGGCCTGGGCTCTTTCGCATTTGCGACATAGCCTTCGCATTTGCGAACTCGCATTGCTGGCACAATATGAGTACTATAACCACGCTGCCTGTATGAAAAACAAACTTTGCAGAACCCTTTCACCTAATCGATCATGGTGAAGTCAGCAATGGATTCGGCGGATCATACACCTTACGCTAGGATTTGGGAAGGACAATTACGAGACTGAGGTGAGTTTTAAGAGAAAGACGGGGGTGGATTTTTTTTGCTCTAATTGGCTGTGAGCATGGGAATTGCGTTGCCGAGCAGAGGGCGGAGAGGAATTTGGTGTTGCAGGTTTGATGTCTGTGAGAGGGGTTGAAAATTTATTGGTTTTTTTTAGCATGTATATTGGTATGCGAAGCCTGCAAGCTTGCAACACTCCAGTTCAAATCTGAAACACCCTCAGTCCAAATTCCACTCCTTGGCCTATCCAAAACTCACCCGAGCCCTCGGGGCTCCAATCCAAACATGCACACCAACCTAAAGACATTATACAGACTCGCTTATGCATTCAAATCACCAAAATAACATCTACAACTATGAATTTAGCATCAAAATCATGAAATCACTTAAGAACATCAAATTTTCCAATTTTCACAAATAAGGTCCGATTCACGTCATTTCAAGTCCGTTTCTTACCAAACTTCAGAGACTCAACTTAAATCACATATAAGACCTGTACCGGGCTCCAGAACCAAAATATAGGCCGATACCATCAAATTTCCAGCACATTTCATTTCCAAAAACACATATATTTTCCAGAATATAATTTTCTTTAAAAATTCATTTCTCGGGCTTGGGACCTCGGAATCCGATCCTGAGCATACGCCCAAGTCTCATATTTTGTTACGGATCTCCTGGGATCGTCGGAATACGGATCCGGGTCTTTTGCTCAAAATGTTGACTGAAGTCAACTTAAATTCATTTTAAAGGCAAAATTCATTATTTTTCATAGATTTTCATATAATGGCTTTCCGGTTACGCGCCCGGATTGCGCACGCAAATCGAGGTGAGGCAAAAAGGAGGTTTTTAGGCCTCGGAACACCTAATTTGTTTAAAAAATAAGTGATAACTTTTTGGGTCATCACAATCTCCCACTTAGACTTTTAACCATGACAATTATTAGAATATACTATATCTAAATGCATGGGTAATAGTATATGCCCCAACAATAACCCACTTAGACTCATAACCATTCATCTACAACTTTCTCAGGCATTCTTTTACATGACTATTAAAATTCTTCACCAAATATGGTTTTGTTAAAGAATCTTGCCAAGTTATATCTGATGCAATATTTGTCTAGTAGTGCTTTGTCGTAACTATCTAGTTTGGTAATAAACTCTTCAGGGATCCTGTTACAGAAACTATCCCAAGAGTGTACATCGAACTATGATTTTCTTTAGCATTCTCCCACTACGACGAAGTACTACTAATATTACCTTTATTACCTTACGGCATTGAAATATTAGTGACTTCTTACTATAGTGTTCATTGTTCAAACATCACTCCCACTCGATAAAGGTATATTATGTCTATTAACGCTCTCCCACTACTTAAATTCAATGGAACGTCAATTCCGACGTGTGTGTTTTGATGTTCTTGAACATCTAGTTATTTCTTTGCCTAGTTCCTGTAAAACTAGTTTACTTCTAGGAACATGGTTTATTAAGTAGTCCTTATCTAGAAAACTGGATTTGTTTTAACAATTGCCTTATTTTCTTTAGGACAATAAAATAAAACTCCTTTCATTTTCTTGGATATTCAATAAACATGCACATATACATTCTTAGTACCAACTTACATATCCGCTTTCCCTTTCAGCATATATGCAGGACAATCCTGTATCTGAACATGCCACATACTGAGCTTACATTCAGTCCACAGTTTTATAGATGTCACAGGTACTAACTTAGAAGGAACTAAATTCAGAATGTAATTTGTAGTTTCTAGTAAATATTCCAAAAACGAATAAGGCAAATCTGAATAACACTTCATTAATCTATCCATGTCCAAAAGAGACTTATTTCTTCTTTCTACCACACTACTCTATTACGGAGTTTACAATGTAGACAATTCAGATGTAATCCCTTATTCTGATAAGTAACAAAAGAACTCTTTAGAGAGGTGCTCGTCACTACAATCAAATTGCAGTAACTAAATATATTTCCTTGGTGCTTCTCCGTTTCAAGTCTTAAAAACCTTGAATTGCTTATATTATTAAGAATTACGGTGCATCAAATAAATATATTAATATTTTAAGTAATCATTTATGAACGTCACAAAATACTCAAAACTATCTCTTACGAGTATGTTCATTTAACCATATAAATCAGAAGGGATTCTTTCTAGCTTATCATTAGCTTTATTTCCTTTTGAAGGAAAACATCCTTTAGTCAAATTTCCTGCCAAACAGGATCAACAAGTTGGTAGTGCCTCTACTTTCAACGAACCTTAAGGTCCATCCTTGATCAACTTGAAATCATATCCAGATTAATATGACTTAGACAAAAGTGCACATATAAGTTTTACTCAATTTTGAAGAACATATTCTCTTATGAGGTAGACTAATATTGTTCTGTTTAGGAGAGAAATTAATATACAGTAGCAAGGTCATGCATGCATGCACCACAAGAGATAAAATGTTTATCAAGCTCAATAACTCAAGAGTTATTTGAAAAATAAAACAAATATCCATCTCTTATTTTGCCCAGAAACCAGAATTAAATTTCTTCTAACAAAGAGTACATATATTGCATCCTTTGAATTAATGTCTTTTTACTAAAAGAAAATTATAACAAGTAATACGATAAATTGCATAAAGTCAGTGTGGAGTTGAGATAAAAACATTAAATATAGATCATAATAAGTCAAACACTGAATAATAAATTCCGACTGCATTCAATATTTATATACATACATGCATCTCGAATAATAAATTTCGATGGGAAAAGTGTAACACCCCGTAAATTCGGCTTAGGTATGAATGAGTTAAAGGAGTAGTAAGGTTATATTTTGGACATGTGAAGTCCCATCGTGTCACGATCCGGATTTCCCACCCTCGGGAGTCGTGATGGCGCCTACTAGTCGGAGTTAGGCAAGCCAATTATCAATTACCTCTTTTAGCGAGCATCGTCAATATTAGAAACAATGAAGCATTTAATAATAAAGCGGAAGTCTCAAATATATTTAACTGAAAGAAATGCGGAAGTTTAACAAAATCCTCTACCCAAGACTGGTGTCACAATACTCACGAACGTCTAGAGAATACTAAATGCAAGGTTCGAATGAAACATAAAACTGTCTGCTTCGGTACAAATGATAACAAATTGAATAAAATAGAAAGGGACTCCGGGCCTGCGAACGTCAGCAAGGCTACCTCGAATGTCCCTGGACTGAAGTCAGCTCCCGAATCCTCTACTGCTGTCCAAAAGCTGCTGCTCCGGCGCTGTGATCTGTGCAAAAAGATGCATATAGTGTAGCATCAGCACAACCGACCCCATGTGCTAGTAAGCGCCTAGTCTAACCTCGGCGAAGTAGTGACAAGGCTAGACCAGACTACCAGATAAACCTGTGCAGTTACGAAATATATTGCAGAAAAATAAACAGGAAATAAGCAGTTTATAAGGGAGGGGGAGCATGCTGTGGGGAGGCAACAGTCATAAATAAGGAGTCTAAATTCTAAGGTTATAACAGCCAACAGAAACTTAAATCCGGAATAAACACACTTAAGCTATAACTTGTTGCGGCGCGGAACCCGATCCCAATCATCACTGTTGAGGCGTGCAACCCGATCCATAATCATCACTGTTGCGGCGTGCAACCCGATCCATAATCATCACTGTTGCGGCGTGCAACCCGATCCATAATCATCACTGTAGCGGCGTACAACCCGACCCATATCATTTAGTATTGTTGCGGCGTGCAACCCGATCCACATATATATCATTTATCATTGTTGCGGCGCGCAACCCGATCCATATATTTATATTATTAATCCTCACCCAGGCAACAGTCGAAAATAAGGGGCAAGGGAGCAAACAATTAGTGAAAGAAATCCCGGCAAGGGAACACAATAACACACTAAATCCCGGCAAGGGAGAAAAGTCAATAAGTCAATATCCCGGCAAGGGAGAAAATTATCATATCAATAAAACGTCCCGACAAGGGATTAACCAATATCTCTTTCTTTTGCTTTCATTTCTTACTCTATAACTCACTTTATCATGTTAGCCATAGCTCCAAAGAATCATTTCATATCATATACCTTCACAATTCGCAACACAACTCAAGCCAATGCTCCACGGAGTCTAATAATCATAATCTCTGTCTCATGCTCTTTACAGTATATAGATATCATCAAATAAGCATGGGAGAATCTCAACAAGTTCAGGATAATCTCAATATAAGGACACACGATCATGCTAGACACTAGTGTATAGATACTCGTCACCATGCCTATACACCATACTCGACAAATAGCAATTAGCAAGTAAGACTCTACTCCTATTCCCTCAAGCCAAAGTTAGACCAAACACTTACCTCAACTTCCACGGCTAAATCAATCCACAACGACCGCCTTCCCTCTCGAATTCGGCTCCAACTCAATCAAATCTATGAAATAACGACTTTATAATATCAATAATAGCTAAACAAATCAAACCCAATGCCTAAATATAGATTCCCAACCTTTCTTCTAAAAATTCCAAAATCGACCCTGGGCCCGCTTGGTCAAAACCCGAGGTTCGGACCAAATTCATATCCCCCATTCCCCCACGAGCCCGAATATACAATTTGTTTTAAAATTCGACCCCCAAACGAGGTCTAAATCAAAGAAGATTGAAAAGCCCTAACTCTACCCATTTTTCCCCCAATTTCAACCCTAGATTACATGATTTGAGCCTAAGAATTTGATAAATGATGAAGGAAAATGAAGGAAACAAGTTAAATAATACTTACCTAAGAATATTTGGTGAAGAAGAGCTCTAGAAATCGCCTATGGGCTGTGGAGAAGATGAGTTCGTGTGTTTTTTGGGTGAAAAATCCCGTCACTGTTCTGTTTTGGGTATTTAAAATCACTGGGCAAAATTGCCCTTCGCGTTCGCGGAAAAGGGATCGCGTTCGCGAAGGGTAAATGGGATAAAGCATCGCAAACGCGGGGAGTCTAATCGCGAACACGTAGAACAGGAGTGCCGGGGTCCACGAACTTACTCTACACGAACGCGTGGGTATATATGCGAACGCGATGAAGGATGGACCAAGACTATGCGAACGCGGGGACTGTTCCGCGAACACGAAGAAGGGGGAGCCCAAGGGTACGCGAACGCGAGCTGAAAGCCGCGAACGCGAAGAAGAAAAGTGTTGTTCACCTACTGCAACTTTTCTGCATTTTTCTAAGTTTCAAAACCATCCCGAACACCTCCAAAAACACTTCCGAGCCCTCGGGGCTCCTAACCAACCGCACACACTAACTCAACAACATCGTACGAACTTAACCGTGAGATCAAATCGCCAAAATAACATCAAAATCAATGAATTAAACCTCAAAATCATCACTTTTTCATCAAACTTCATAAACTTTCATTTTTAGATATTTAGGTTTGAAACACGTCAAATGACGTCCGATTTCAACCAAATTTCACAAAAAGCGCTTAAACCACATATAAGACCTGTACCGGGCGCCGGAACCAAAATACGGGCCTGATACCAACACGTTCTAATCAATTTCCTTTTCAAATTTCCATATTAATTTCTGGAAAAAAAAATCACAGAAAAATTCATTTCTCGGGCTCTCGACCTCGGAATTCGACTCCGGGCATATGCCCGAGTCTCATATTTCTCTACGGACCCTCCGGGACCGTCCAATCACGGGTCCGGTCCGCTTACCCAAAATGTTGACCAAAGTCAGCTTCATTCATATTAATATCAAATTCATAAAATTTTACATAGAATTTATATTTAAGCCTTCCGGCTACGCGCCCGGACTGCGCACGCAAATCGAGGCAAGCCTAAATGAGGCTTTAGAGGCCTCGAAGACATAGAATGAGTGAGAAAATTTGGGTCATCACACATCGGGATGATAATGGGTAAAATAGTTGTTTCAAAATCAAGATGGAAAGTGAGGTGCATAAGATTTGACAAAATCGAATAAGTTTGCAGAAGGTCTGTCTTCCAGCAGGGTTTAGTGAAAATGTGTAAGTAATTTGGGAAAACTCAAAGTATGAAAGTTGTAGGCCTTTGAAATATATTTCCAACAATATATTATGGAGCCCGAACGGATCTTTGTGCAAAAAGTTATACGCGTTTTATAGAATAGTATGCGATATGCGCGTCCTGTAGCGCGCCCCTAGCGCGGCCGCGCTTCTTTTGAGGCAGTGTTACTGCCGTTTTGCTTGGTCAGTAGCGCGGCCAGGTCTTCAGGTGCACGGGCGCGCTCGTGGGGGGTCGTTTTAAAGCTATATTTCGTCCCCCACAGCCCCAAAACATAAAAAATAAAACTTGCTCTAGAAACTTGCTCGTGATTCTAAGTTAATTTCAATTTCCCAACATCTTATTAACATGGATAAACCCTCCATATCATTAGATATTCGATTGGGACATCATTATTGAGAGAAGCAACCCTAGAACTCGAATTCAAGGGGATTGAACTTCAAAAAGGTAATGCCTTCACCCTCTACTTGCTTCTAGCATTAGTTTAATGATTATAAACCCTAGTTCATGAGATATGAGTTGATGGGTTTGATAGAAAAGCATGAAAAATTATAGAATTGGGTTATTGATTGTTGATTATTAATTAAAGATATCGTTTATCTTACGGGTGATAAAGAAGGGTATTGAACATAGCAATTTGATGCTTTAGAATTTATCTAGGAATAAGAGAATGGGTTATTGGGTGTAGAGACACCATTAATAAGGACTATGAAGCTTTATTTTCACCAAGTGTTTGATAAGATGCTTAAGTGACCAAAACATGAGAATTATTGCTAATATGGAATCCCTTTGACTTGTATTGATTTAGATTAAAGTTGAAAGGGTTGACAAATGTTGTATTATGCTCAAGAGCAGGAAGTTAAGGTATGTGAGGCTAACTCTCTGTGCTTGGGAATGTTGATGATTCTCCCTACACTACGTTTCTTTTACGACGTTACTAATTGCCTCAGAAATATAGTTAAGCCTAGTTCCTTGAATAGTTGTAGAACTTCTATTCTCTAGCTTCATAACTTGTTCACCACTTTCATTCTGAACGTTGTGAGATCAGTGCGTATTCAATATAGACTTGGGTTTGATGCTCCCGAGTCTTAGTATAAATTACTCAGTATGCCATAAATAGTTGAAGTTTCAATGTTCATAATCAGTTCAAGAATACTTGTCTCAGTCTAGTCCTATTCAGTATTCCAGTATTATGTAACTCAATGTGATCCAGTATTCCAGTATCATGTAACTCAGTATGATTCAGTATTTCACTATCATATGTTGCAGTTTGATTCTCAGTTCCTGAATGTTGAACACCTGTATTTGGGCCTGAGGCCGTAGTTTATATGCTTTATGCATACTTGGCCTGAGGCCGTAATTTATGCTTTATGCATGTTTGGGCCTGATGCCGTAGTTTATGCTTTATGCATTTTTGGGCATGAGGCCGTAGTTATGTATATGTATACTTGGGCCTGAGGCCGTAGCTTGTGCACATATATATTGGGCCCGAGGTTGTAGCTTATTCAGATAAACAGGTTGTTCATCATTCAGAAGAGGGAGTATTCATATCCTTACTTCCTTTATTCAGTTCAGTTATCAATTATCAGTTATCACTTCAGTTATCAGTTATCAGTTATCATTTTAGTTATCAGTTATCAGTTATCAGTTATCAGTTATCACTTCAGTTATCAGTTATCATTTCAGTTCAGTTTTGATAGTTATCATTTCAGTTATCAATTATCAATTCTCAGTTATCAGCTCAGTTTCAGTTTCAGCATTTACAATTCTTTCTTTCAGTTTCTTTACATACCAGTGCAATTCAAATGTACTGATGTCCCTTTTTTCCGGGGCCTGCATCTCATGATGCAGGTAATGATTTACAGGTTGATGATTCAGAGCGCTAGGATTCTCGTACCAGCTATTTGGTGATCCCTAGTTCTTTCGGGGCATTATCATTACTACAGTCTTCAGTGTTTTCAGACAGTTAGTGTTTTCAGTACTTCATTAGAGGCTTCATAGACTAGAGTAACAGTTAAACAGAGTCTCAGCTTTTCATGTTAAGCAATGTTGGCTACATATATGTTTCAGACTTGTTTTAGTATTTCCGCACTTTGATTTATATCATCCAGACTTTCAGTATATCAGCATGTGTTAGTTTATCCTCCGCATTCAGTATGTTATGATATCACATGTTGATTCAGCCAGCCAGTTGGTTCGCTCGGTCACATGTAGTTAGGCACCGAGTGTCGTGTTACGTCCAGGCCCAGGTTCGGGGCATGACAAAAAGAATCATTCATGCAAAGTATATTATATAATGCAAGAATTATACAATCCAAAAATAAATAGAACCAACTCAGATGGAGAGTATACTATTATTTTCAGTCAATTGTATATAACCTTTTAATACGAAAATTTTAAACACACTACACATATATGTCATGCATATTGAATAGCAATTTTGATGGTAAAAGAATTACTCATGCACATACATTTGTAATGCCGGATTATTCACTCCAATAATTAAAACAGACCTAACTTAGATGGAGAGTATACTGTTAATTTAAGTCAAGTGAACACAATAATTAATAGCTCTAGTTCCATTGATCCAACATATATACTCAGATGGAGAGTAAGTACACGATATCAATTACTAGTATTTGACCTAGTGAACTCACAATAAATTTATCCAATATGGAGGAAGACCTAAAGTCAACGCGTAAATTTATTACTCACTTGAAATTAATAGTGGAAGACCATAGAAATATATTTCTATCACCACTTAATCATGAATGTATTTTAGTTGCAAAATTGATTCAACTCTTTGAACTCAGATAGAGAGTTAATACAGGTTATCAATAACTAGTAACTATATCGAGTGAGTTCATAATAAATTTATCCGATATGGAGGAAGACCTAATGTAAATGCGTAAATTTATTATCTCACTATAAATAAAAAATAGAGACAATAGTGGTTAATTCCTATCACCACTTTATCACAACCACGAACTTTTCTATGAGGATTAAGTATTAAAAAAATATTCAATACCCCATTTAAACAGTCTTAAAATGCTAAAATTAACGTTTTTCATTGCATAGCAGGGAATACTGTTCACTGGACAGTTTTCGATAAACCGACCAAATTTCAGATCAATCGGAGTTCGTTAAAATCACAATCTCCAAAATTGCGACCAAATTTGGAAAATTACCATTTTAAGAATTTTTAAAAATTTGAAATATGACCTACATTCTTATATACCAATTCATGTCAAATCAACATGTGTTATCATGTTCCATATTAGACATAAATAAAATGATAGGAAGAATGACTTTTCGTACGTAAATCACATTTTAATCCGCCAAACCTCCAAAAAAAACTCATCTAAACAATCCCGAATCGTCGAAATACGATGTGATTCACTGCATAGCAATGAGTTCTTCTTATCTGATCGTTTCCAATTATCCTACCGAATTTTAGGTCATTCGGAGATCGTGAAATTCACGATCGCCAAAAACTAGACCAAATTCGAATAAACTATTTTTGGCGTATTTAGGATTAAATCCATATGATTTGCATTATTGCTATATATCATATCAAGTTAAATCATCATGTTTCAGACTTAACACAAATATAGCCGATATATAAAGAATAATTTTTCATATTTATAACAAATTCAATTTAATAAACTGCTTGAAAACCCATCTGAACGACCTCAAAATCCCGAAAAACAGCACGATTCACTGCATAGCAGTGAGTTTATCTCACTAGATCGTTTTTAATGAACCTACTAAGTTTCAGGTCAATCGAAGTCCGTCAAATTCATGACCACCAGCCTGTAACCAAATTCGAAAAATAACCGTTTTAAGCAGTTTCATGAATTAAAATAAATATGATATTGATTTCCATTCTCCTTATAATTATACTATGAGCTCAAGGCATATATTATTTTCTTCCTATTTCTAGGATACATAATATCTCCTTTTGCAGTAAATTATCATTTTATTAAATACACAAGAACCTAAGATATTATATTTTTTCCCGTTCGGCGAAAAACTTAATATCTCTTCCCATGGGTGGAGTTGGTCTCACTAGTACCCAAAGATAAAACTCATTTTCTTGTTAAGAACCTCCACCACTAATGTAGATTTATTAAGGATAATTTTCACATGGTACATTAAGCAGATTTTAATGACTCAAATAAATAGACCATTTTATGGATCCTACTTATTAATCATAATGCTCAATCCATGAATGAACACAATTTCACATGTACAAATTTATTAAGAATTTTTCATGAGTTCAAATAAACAAACCACTTTAGTGGTAACTATTTATTACTCACAAAATTCTCAATTTACGAGTGAAGATACATGTAGCTCATAAAATTATTTTATGGAAGATTATGGGCCACAGCTTAAAAGCCATGCCAATAATATAAAACTCATATAATATACCGTCATATTTCACTTAATTACAACCTCCAACCAGAGAAATAAATTTTTCATCGAAAATCCAAGACTAGTGATCACATAGGGCATGAAAACATAAACCAAATTTTGAGAAATCTTTTATGCACAAATATGCCAAACGCTCCAATTCCAGGATATCAAATAGAGGATTTCACTTTCTTACAAAATGATTATATCATCACACAATATCAATTATAACTTGTAAGACCTAGTCAATAAAATCCTACACCTCTATTATTGAATTTAATACAACAACACGTCTATTTACTAATAGCCAATGTAAAAACCTATTATATCACCAGTATTTAATCATGGAGACAATGCGGAGTCACTCCCACCACCATTGTATTAAAAACGAATTAAAATTATTAAGAAATAATTTCCAGAAAATAGAAAAATGTCCAAAATACAATCCTAACGACCTCAAACCGCCAAAAAGCTCCATGATTAGTTTTTCTCATCATGTCATTTCCGATGGACCCACCAAATTTCAGCTCAATCGGAGTCCGTCAAGTTCGCTGACCTCCGAAAATACCAGCAATTCGGTCAAAATCAGGTTTTGCATTTTTCTAGGGTTTACCAAAAAAATATTCAGATCATCAATAAAAAACAGATATCTCATGATTACAAGAATAATCCAAATTTTTTGCACAGTTAATTCACAAAACAGCAGTGCAGTTTTTCAGAAAACCACATATACATGTAATTAAAAAACGCACATAAACACGATATTCTTGTTTCATGAAAAAATTAGTTATCTAACTAGATGTGAGTGGATTGTGATACCAATTGATGGATTATAATAAGCAGCGGAAACTGTAACGACCCGATCGGTCGTTTTGAGCTTTTGCACTTTGCTCGCCAGTTCTCAGGCAAGACTTGCCACGTGTAGTGTATTATGACTTATGTAAATCGTTGGCTTTGGTTTGCAGGATGATCAGAATGAATTTGGAAGAACAGTTCTCAGTTTGAAACTTGAAATTTGAAAGGTTTGACCAATATTTGACTTGTTTGTATATGATCTCGGATTGGAAATTTTATGAATTGGTTAGCTTCGCTAGGTGATTTGGGACTTAGGAGCGTGATCAGAATGCATTTTGGAAGTCCGTGGAAGATTTAGGCTTGAATTGGCGAGATTGAGATTTTGGCGATCTCTGGTTGGTAGGCGAGATTTTGATATAAGGGTCGGGATGGAATTTCGAGAGTGGCAGTAGCTTCTTTATGTCATTTGGGATGTGTGTGCAAAATTTCAGATTATTCGGACGTGGTTTGGTTGGGTTTTTGATCAAAAGCGGAATTCGGAAGATTTTAGAAAGTTTGGCTTGAATCCGATGTGTTTTGGGTGATTTGATGTTGTTTGAGGCGTTTTGATGATTGGAACAAGTTTGAATAAGGTATTAGAATATGCTTGTGCTTTTGGTTGAGGTCCCGGGGGCCTCGGGGTGATTTCGGATGGTTAACGGAGAAGTTTGGGTTTTGTTGCAGCTGCTGAATTTGCTGCTTCTGGTATTTTTGCACCTGCAGATTGGGGGACCGCTGGTGCGGCGCCGTATAAGCGGAGTTTTAGCCGCAGAATCGGTCAAGGAAGAGAAATGCAGGAGGCGCAGATGCGGTTTGCTGACCGCACCTGCGATGGCGCAGGTGCGGCTACGTGGTCGCAAATGCGATTTTTGGATTTTAAGTGAAAGCCGCAGAAGCGGCAATTTGACTGCAAATGCGGTACCGCAGGTGCGGTGGATTGACAGCAGATGCGGGGCCTGGTGTCATAAGTGAAATCCGTAGAAGTGGATGTTTTTCCGCAGAAGCGGAAGCGCAGATGCGCTTATGGGATCGCAGGTGCGGAAGTGCTGGGCAGAATGTGTAAAAATGCCCCTTCACGATTTTCAGTCTTTCGTTCACCATTTTTGTGCGATTTTGGAGCTCCAGGCTATGATTTCAAGAGGGGATCAAGTGTGTCCATAGAGGTAAGCTACTTGGGCTTTATACCTTGTGTTTATGGTGATTATATCATTGTTTAATCATGAAAATTTATGGGAAATTAGAGGAAGAGTTGGGAATTTAGGGCTTGAAATTGGAGAGTGAATTTTAGAATTTGAGTGACCATATGAGGTCGGATTTTGGTAAATTTTTTATGTATGAACTCGTGAGAGAATGAGGACTCCATTGATGTTAATTTTATCGCATTCCGAGACGTGGGCCCGGGGGTCGGGTTTTGATAATTTCGGGGTTTGTGCTAATTGGTTATTATTTTCGCTTGGGCTTCGTTCCCTTAGCCTAATTTGACGTCCTCGTTCTGATTTTGGATAGATTCGATGCGCGTGGAGGCCAATTTGAGGGGCAAAGGCGTCGGGAGCTAGAGATTTAGCCGATTCGAGGTGAGTACTGATTATAAATGATGTTCTGAGGATTTGAAACCCCGGATTGCACGTCGTAGTGCTATATTGAGGTGAGGCACACGCTTGATGATGAGCGTGGGGTCGTGCACTATTAGGGATTGTGACTTGGTCCGTCCCGATTGATGATTTTTTTCGCGTATTTGACTGAAATCTATTTGCTATCATTATTATTTGGGCTGAATGCCATATTTGGGCTTCGTGCCAATTATTTGAACCCTTCGGGGATTTTTGTTGATATTTCCTCACTGTTTTGACTTTATACTTGAACTCAGTCATGTTATTTTCCACTGTTTTCAAAATTCAACCATGCTCATTCAGTTTTAATACTAAAATGATATTTAAATGATGTTTTGGGCTGAGAAACACTGTTTTACTGTTGCCCGAGAGGCTTATGTGATTTTGACTGAGTAAAGCCGAGGGCCTGTGTTGTGAGGATATCTTTTGGGTCGGGCTGCACGCCGCGGCGG